>NW_027118625.1:0-65855 GCF_036417845.1 Apteryx mantelli | reverse complement strand
ACCATGGGAAAGTGGAGTCCCAATTCCTGAGGGGAGTGAGGAAGGACAGTAGTAGAGTACAGAGCCTGGACTTCAGAGGAGCAGACTTTGGCCTGTTCAAGGGACTGCTGGGGGGGAACCCTTGGTCTGGAGGAAGAACCTGAGGTGAGGGGGGTTTCTTTTGCTTCTTTTTTGGGAACAATTTCCTGTTGTGCAGAAGGAAAGACTAGTACCCAGGATGGGTGTCCATGCATCTGTTCTGCATCTTCCTTAGTCCTGGCATTTCTATGTATATACGGACAGATGCAAGGCCCCCTGTACTTCCTTTTCCTCCTTTGGAAAACTCATCTGATTGATAGCGGTACACCTTCTTGTCTCCAGTGTCTTGTTGGCCAACTCCTTTGCTCACAGCAATCAGTGCGCTGTGCTCAGTTCCTGCTCTGCTCCAGGAGTGATGCAATTTTCGGGACCCTTCTGGTCCTTCACAGAAGCACAGAATGGTTGAGGTTGAAAGGCACCTCCTCATCTAGTCCAAATCCCCTGCTTAAGCAGAGTCACCTGGAGCACGTTGCACAGGATCGCATCCAGGTGGGTTTTCAATATCTCCAGAGAAGGAGACTCCACAGCCTCTCTGGGAAACCTGTTCGTGTGCTTTGTCACCCTTACAGAAAAGAAGTTTTTCCTCCTATTCAGATGGAACTTCCTGAGTTTCAGTTTGTGCCCGTTGCCTCGCATCCTGTCGCTGGGCACCACTGAAAAGAGTCTGGCTCCATCCTCTTGGCACCCTACCTTCAGATACTTGTACACATTGATAAGATCTCCTCTCAGTCTTCTCTTCTCCAGGCTAAACAGGCCCAGCTCTCTCAGCCTTTCCTCATAAGAGAGATGTTCCAGTCCCCTAATCATCTTTGTAGCCCTCTGCTGGACTCGCTCCAGTAGTTCCATGTCTCTCTTGTACTGTGAAGCCCAGAACTGGACACAGTACTCCAGATGTGGCCTCAGCCGGGCTGAGTAGAGGGGTGGGATCATCTCCCTCGACCTGCTGGCAACACTCTTCCTGATGTACCCCAGGATACCATTGGCCTTCTTGGCCACAAGGGCACATTGCTGCCTCATGCTTAACTTGGTATCTACTAGGAACCTGAGGTCCTTCTCTGCAGAGCTGCTTTCCAGCAGGTCAACCCCCAACCTGTACTGGTGACTGGGGTTATTCCTCCCCAGGTGCAGGACCCTGCACTTGCCTTTCTTGAACTTCATGAGGTTCCTCTCTGCCCGCCTCTCCAGCCTCTCCAGGTCTCTCTGAATGGCAGCACAACCCTCTGGTGTATCGGCCACTCGTCCCAGTTTTGTATCGTCAGCAAACTTGCTGAGGGTGCACTCTGTCCCTTCATCCAGGTCACTGATGAAGAAGGTGAACAAGACTGGACCCAGTCCGGAGTCCTGGGGGACACCGCTAGCTACAGGCCTCCAACTAGACTCTGTGCCACTGATCGCAACCCTCTGAGCTCTGCCATTCAGCCAGTTCTCAATCCACCTCACTGTCTGCTCATCTAGCCCACACTTCCTGAGCTTCCCTATGAGGCCAAGCACAGTCCCCAGGGTGCAGGATCCAGAGATAGTGTGAGGGACTGAAGAACCTCCTGTCAGCCCATCTGTGTGGGCAGGGATGCGACTGGGGTTGTGGCTCACCAATGAACCTAATGGCTGCCTCCTGCAAGGATGCCCCAAGGTTCTCCAAGTACAGCAGGCTCTGGTGCAGGTACCACTCTGCTCTGCTGCTGTCCCTTAGCAGCTGGAGACAGCACAAGGCCAGGGGGTTGGTACCAAGCCTCACCAGAAGGCCAGGCCTGTCCCTCCTCGCAGGACCAGCCTCCTCTTCCTTCCTGTTCATGACTGCCAGCTAGAAACTGTGTGGTACTAAGGTTCAGAGGGAGCAGAGGACAGAGTGTATGTTTCCTGAGAGGCCTGCAGAGCAGCAGAGACTAGGAGATGCCACCACAGCCAGGGCAGAACACCCTGTGTCCCCATCATCTTGGCAAGGCCTCGAGCCTTTCCCATCCCACAATGGGGAGATGCAGCTTGGGTCTGTCCCTCGCTGAAGGCAGAGGCAGCTCTGCCTTGTCCTTGGGGACACAGGAAGTTGGACCTCACGCTGACATGCAGTCAAAGGGACACTTGTCAGCAGCCCTTGCCCTGATGCTCCGGCCCACCCAAGGGATGTCACCATTGCTTCCCAAAATCCCTGGTCCAAACCTGGGCCACTCCTTGGATCTGGTCACTCATGTGGAGGAAGAGTGGGACCAGGCTCCTCTGCACATGCTGCTTCATGCCCCATTTGTTCTTCCCCACCACAATCTCCATCAGGGAGGGAGGAGAGGAGGGGAGGCCTCAGCAATGACTCCAGGAAGTGGGCATGAGAAGAGGGTTTGCCATTGTGAGGCCTCACCCTCTCCAGGCACAACTGTCCCCCATCCCAGGCAGAGGTCAGAGCTGGGGGACAAGCCTCTGCGGACGCAGCCTGAAGAATGAAGGTTGTCGGCAGCAGCAGGGCAAGCTTCCCTGGGCTCTGTCTCCCTCTGCCTCTGGAGGGAACTTTCTGTATTTCCCTAAGACTCCATCAGGGCCCCCTTGCAGGAGAGGATAACAGAAAGGGACAGCCCCGGGACACAGCCTCTCCCTCACTCTCCAGCCTGCTCCTGCCTCTTTGTTCATCTGTACCCCAGGCCAGGCAAGCACCACAGAGAGTCAAGCATGAGACAGAGCAGCCAAGGGCATAGAGGGGGCTGGTTTGATCTAGTCCCACAGCGCAGGACACCAAGGCCAGCACAGGGAATGTCACAGGGAATGTCAGAGGGACACACGGCACCCATAGCCACGCATACAGACCCCTGGACACGCCAGGAGAGCCCCTGGCTCTCCCACCAGCCGTCCATCATCAAAACTCACAGAAGCTTCTCAGCCAGCTGCAGAGCAATGGGGCTGGAGCCCTTCTGGTGCAGGGGGCTGAGGATGTTTCTCAGCAACATCAGGCTTCCCACACGCATGTCCCTGCCAGCATCCTGCAGCCACTCCATGATGTCTGGGAGCAGGCTCTGCATTCTCCTTGCCTGTGTGAAACACACAACTTCCTTTCAGTGAAGCAAGGCCAGACCCTCCTGCCAAAAGTGCTCTGGGTGCTGACTTCCCATCAGGGCTCAGTGTCTGGGGCCAGGGCTCTGCACACACCCACGGCACAGAGGCTGCAGTGCAGGGCAGAGATCTCGCAGGGGGCCCTCAGCATGCTATGGCCTCTATTTGGAGGAAGGCTGCTGCCTCGAGGCCCAGGAGCAGCCGGCTACCTTAGCCTGAGCCTGTGCTCTGGCTCATCGTCCCTCTTGTAGCGTGACTTTGGCCACAGCGCTCGCATGACTGAGACTGTTTGGAGCTGGCTTGCTTGGTGCTGGGCCTGGATCTCTGCCTAGCACAGCCGAGACGTGCCAGCAGCAGGAGCTCTTTCTGGAGGGCATTGGTGCCTTTCTGCTTGTGCAGCCCAGCCAAGTGCCTGGCATGAAAGACTCAGGGCAGATGAACACCTCCTGTCAAGCCCCAGGCTGCCAGCATGGCTTCACCCAGCTGCCCCCTGCTCACCATCTCGGGTCTCTGCGACAGGCTCATGAGGCCTCTGAAAGCCAGCCCACGCATCTTCAGGCTCTGACTTTGGACATAGCTCTGGAGGAGCGGCAGGACGCCATCATCCATTTGGGCAAGGTCAGGGCAATCCAGCAGCTGAAATGCACACAGCAATGAAAGACTGGCTGAGCTGGCAGGACTGCCTGCACCGGGCAGCCCTGGATCCCACCCACCTTTCAGGGAAAGGGCACCAGGCCCTGACAAAGCTCAGCGCACAGGCAGCAGGGATTGTGGAGACACCCCCAGGCCCTGCTCCCAGCCCTGGGCCTCACAGCACACTGCACACACCACTCGCCTCCTCCTCCCGTCCTCTGAACCCTCTGCAGCCTCTGGTTCCCATCCCTTGGAGGAGCAATTGAACACAGAGCTGCCACAAAGGAGGCATGAAATCCAAGTGTTTACAAGTGGCAGCCCAGCAGAAATGAGCCAAAGTCAGGGTGACTAAGAGGAGCACCCCAGCTCCATTGACCAACATCACCCCACAGCCATGTGCACAAGCCAGCAGAGCATTTAGAGGCACCTGCAGAGAGTCACCACTTGCCATGAGGCCCACCTCAATGAAGAAAGCCATGGTGGGCATCTGACAAAACTAGTCCTCCCTTCTCAGCAGCCTTGCCAGCTGGTGCAAGATCCAGTGACACAGGTGTCTTGGAGCCCCCCTCACCAGTCTGGCAGCAGGAAGAAGGCACTGGTGGTCCTCAGCTGAGCAGGCAAACCTCCCCTGGGATTGCTCTGCCCCCTCTAGCCATTTCCCCCCAGCACAGGGCAAGGCAGGCCAAGGCAGTGCTTGGCACACAGCACTTGGCACGCAGCTACAGCAGCCGGTGGCATTTGCTCATGGAGGCGGCTCTTTCCCTACCACATTTTGCCATTGGAAAGCCAGGGTCAGTCATCATCAGGTTCCTTTTGGTGGGAGACCGGAGAAACACCCTTCCTACATGGAAGTCATGGCTTTCCCACACATCCCATTTCCTGACCCCTTTGGATTCCTCTCCCCCTGGGTCCTTCCTGTGTTCTTCTGTGCATCTTGCACCTTTCCTGGGGCTCTGTCTTTGGTGGCACTGCAGGCAGATGGTCCCCAATGCTCTCAGGGTTGGGAGTCCAGGCCCCACAGGAGGGCACTCCAGCTCTCCGGGAGGGACCACTCCTGCAAGGGACCCCCTCCCACAACTCCTAACACCAAATGCTCTCCCAGCACCTTTCAAAGATGAGCAGCAACAGGGCAGGGAGCTCCCATGGTCATTTTGCTGTGCGAGCCCTTGCCACAAGTGCTGAGGCTGCAGCCTCTTTCTTGGAGAACTGGGGTCCCCCTTCACCCACAAGGAAGGACATTGTGCAGGGCACCCCGAATTCAGGGAAGAGGTGCTGGGGAAGAGCAGGGTGGAAAGGGCTGTACCTGGCCCTGCATGGTTAGAATTGGAAGAAGATGCCTCTCCATTGCCTACAAAAATTGTTGTAAAACTTAAAAAAACTTTACCCATGCTTTACAAAAGCAAAACAGCTAGTCGCATGTGAACTCAAAAAGAAATTTCTCTGAGATGACTATTAAAATTAAGATTTTTTTTTTTTAGGGTAGAAGCAATCCTTCCTTTTCAATCCCTTGAGCTTTGTGTTCTTTGAATTTCATACTTGACCCTATTTAAGCCCAGAAGCTTCTTTTCGTACCTACAGGTGTTTATTTTGACAAAGGCACCTATGTGCATTCTAGTCTGGTAGCCTAGAACATCTTCTGAGAAATTGAATTCTGCTTGCATCTTGTATTGTGACCAACCAATCAGTTCCTACCATGGAAGAAGGTTCAGAGAAGAACGTAGGCTGTGATGGACCACAGCTGCTGCAAAGCAAGCAGAATTTATCTCAGCACAAAGAGAACCAGAGGGTGGCCTTTTTTTTAGGCCACTCCAGACTCATGCAAACACCTGAAGGCTGGAAATAAATTCTTGCCAGAGCAGAAATAATTATCGGCAGAGGGAACGTGCACCCCACCTCAGCTGCAACTGGACTAGCAAGACTTGCTGGTTTGAACCACTGGTTTGCTACTTTCCCAGAGAAATGCCATCTGATAATGGAACACATTTGAAGAACAAAAAGAACTGCAAACGCGGTGTGCTTCAAACAAAGATCAGTAGACCTTTCGCCTATGGTATCAACCACCAAGTAATGGGGTAGTAGAAAGATGGAGTGGCCGACAGAAACAAGAGCTGCACAAGAGTGACTCTTCTCTCATACAATACTTCGAAGTGGGGATCCCACCTGTGAGAAATTGTAAGGTGGCTAAATAAGTGACAAACTCTTATGGGAAGGCCCATAGATAAGGGGGTTGTGTCAGTAGCTGCATGAATTCCTGTTAAAACAGAAATAAAACCCCATCAAAGTCCTGGAGGTGAGGTTGTGGTTAAACATCCAGCTCAGGGATCAGTCTGGGTGACTCTGCTCTTTTCCCATGGAAAAGGAGCATGGGATGCTGTAGACACTGAAGGCAGTAAGTTAACCATTAGTGAGGTCTGGGTTATGTGCAAGATCTTGGTGTCTTCTCTTGCAGGGAGATGTGGTGTTACCTGCTGACCATGGGAACACTGATAACTGGAAAAAACACCTGAAACATGTCTCTAACAGGTTCTGTCTTTTCACATTGCCCATGGGACAACTCAGGTATTGAAGATCAGTCACAACCCATCTTCAAAACTGTAGTTACAAGAGAAACACCATGTGTAATAGCACGAGGTTAAGGACTGATTGTAGGCAATCATGTTACACTAACCCTAAGATCTAAAGTTAGTCTAAACGTAGCTCTATGTAATAACACACTGGATGGGAAGCTGCACATGGTTATGACAATAAGAGTGAGATGGGTACTCCAGACATGGAAGGCAACAAAAGCCGTTGTAACACGACCTATGTTTTTGACCAAATCACCACGCAGACTTCTGGTTAACTTCTCATATGACTGAACAAACAATGTCTTTTTTCGCACCATTTAATCCATCAGTATCACTTGGAGTAACCTTGCATCAACTCGACAGCTTTCTCAAACAGAACACCAAGGTTACTCAACATCTGTTGGAAACTGGAAAACGCTTAGAGGAAAGGGAAGGAACGATGACATATGATAGAATGAACGGATTTGGTTAGTGAAAGTGTCCAGTGACAGAGCAGCCTGCCCTGAGTTGACACAGATAGAAACAGATTTTCATTTATTCCTCCCTGCAAGCACACAGTTGTTCCTTTATTCTTCTCAGGAGACATCCCTGTTCTCCAGAGAGCTTTCCCCAGGTCAGTGTGTCCGTGCTGGCCTGCCCAGCCACTCCTGCACCCCTCCGCTGTGCTCCCCAGGCTTGTGGTGCTGCTCTGCAGGACGAGCGAGCTGTGGGACCCCAGGGTGACTCCACACTGGCTGTGCTGGTCAGGGTAGACCTGGCTGGCCCAGCATCACTGCACCTGACAACCCCCTCCCCAGGGGTCTGTGGCTGTGGAAGATGCTCAGAGCAATCACAAGGCATTTCCAATGGCTCAGGATGGGGTCAGGCGGGTCATTAGATCCAGCCATGGTTTTCATTGTAGGTGACATGAACCGCTCTTGAGGCTGCCTTCCCTGTGCCTGATGAGTCCCCACTGCCTCTCCTGAGATTGCAGAGCCCTGATTTGGTGCATTCTTCAGTTTGGCCCTTGACTTTGAGTGACTCCACTTGGTTTTGGGAGTCTCCACTCACTGCCCATCCCAGGCACATGCTGTCCCTGGAGATCCCCTGTGCTCACCTGGTGGCTCCATATTGCCTTCCAGAAGGATGGGCATCTGTCACCAGCCCTCTAATATTTGAGACAGTCCCCAGCAGATACCTCTTGAGCACTCACCCTCTCCTGGGCCACTGGGCACCCACAAGTGAGGGCTGAATTCGGCCCTCATTCCCTAACACATCACCCTATGAACACATCCTCCTTAGCCCATGGAAAAACCAGTCACGGCAAAATGGGCTTTTCGGGTGCAATTCCCTGAGCGCATTCTTGGCTCCAGCTTGGGAAGAAGAGCCCAGGCTTCAGGCAGTGTACTGATGAAATCCCCTTTTGTTACAGAGATGCTGCAAGGGAGGCCAGCTCTGACACAGTGATCGGCAGATTTACACAAAGCCTCTGACTCAGACAGATGGAGTTTGTGCCTCTGGAGAAGTGGGATGAATTGAAACATTTCTGTAAAAACATGACTATCACAGACAGAAGTCCTAAAACACAAGAGTTGTCTGAGAAAAACTGGAAATGGCTTGTGAGGAAAGATGGGCCACTTATTGCTGCTGAGCTAGTACCAACTGAATGAGTTTCCTCACTGCATCCTTGAGCTCCTTGTTTCTCATGCTGTAGATGAGAGGGTTCATTGCTGGAGGCACCACTGAGTAAAGAACAGCCACCACCACATCCAGAGCTGGGGAGGAGAGGGAGGGGGGCTTCAGGTAGGCAAACAGGTCAGTGCTAACAAACAGGGAGAACACGGCCAGGTGAGGCAGGCACGTAGAAAAGGCTTTGCGCCGGCCCTGCTCAGAGGGGATCCTCAGCACAGCAGTGAAGATCTGCACGTAGGACAGCACAATGAAAATGAAACACCCAGAGGCTACACAGGCACTAACCACAAGAAGACCAATTTCCCTGAGGTAGGAGTCTGAGCAGGAGAGCTTGAGGATCTGGGGAATCTCACAGAAGAACTGGTCCAGGACATTGCCTTGGCAGAGTGGTATGGAAAATGTGTTCCCAGTGTGGAGCACAGACTGGAGAAAACCACTGGCCCAGGCAGCTGCTGCCATTTGGACACAAGCTCTGCTGCCCATGAGGGTCCCATAGTGCAGGGGTTTGCAGATGGCAACATAGCGGTCATAGGCCATGACTGTGAGAATAGAATACTCTCCTCCAAAGAAGAAGACAAAGAGAAAGACCTGAGCAGCACATCCCAAGTAGGAAATGGCCCTGGTGTCCCACAGGGAATTGGCCATGGATTTGGGGACAGTGGTGGAGAGAGTGCCAAGGTCGAGGAGGGAGAGGCTGAGGAGGAAGAAGTACATGGGGGTGTGGAGGTGGTGGTCACAGGCTATGGCTGTGATGATGAGGCCGTTGCCCAGGAGGGCAGCCAGGTAAATGCCCAGGAAGAGTGAGAAGAGCAAGAGCTGCAGCTCCCTCATGTCTGCGAATGCCAGGAGGAGGAACTCGTTGATGGAGCTACTGTTGGACATCTTGCTATCTCCAGGCATGGGGGACTGTGCAAAGAAGAACAGACATTGAGAAGTCAGGAGAGAAGTTTCAAGCAAAGAAACCCCCAAATGTTGCAGTTCTCATAGAACCCCCCACACTGCCTCTCTCTTTACTGAGAGGATCTTTGTGCAGCTCCCGTGCTTCAGCTCTGCTTTGCACTGGCTGAGTGTGCTGTGAGGAGCAGGGACCTATGCCCATGGGCTCCACAGGAGTCAGTCCTGCTGTAAAGCAGTGGGCACAGGGGAATGGGGGTGACCAGCTCTGACATTCATACTTTCGGTCAGGTGAAAGCCACATATTGCATAGAAGAGCTTTTCAGCATTGTCAGTCCCGATTCTAAAGAATGAAGTTTGAGGAACAGAGTTTCAGGGATTTTTTATTTTCTTTCAGATGTACTTGTCACCCCTGGGGAGTTTTCCTCAAAGGTAGAAATACTTGGGATTTCTACTGAATCCTGAGAAAAATGGATTCACTGTCATTTGGTGCAGAGTGAGGACAGCTAGTCTGTCTATTAGTCTCATTCCCAGCTGCCGTCTTTTTGCAAATCAATGAGCTGGAGGATGATCACACTCATATGTTGCCCTAGAAAGAAAGCAGCCCCTGCTGAGAGCACACGAGTCCAGTTTCAAAGTGCACAGCTCCAAACTTCTCATCCTTTCTCAGGGCAGCTGACGGAGCTCTCCACACTCCCCTTCTAGACAAGGACACACAGGGCTCTTTTCAGATGCCCACATACAGCCTCCCACCACCATCTCCATACTCTCAGCATCTCTGAACCTTCCTCATGGGTCTCTCAGATATCACAGAGGTGCTATGAGACAGCAGTGCCTTTCTAGAGGGCACCACGCAGGCTGCCAGGAGACTGTAAGGAAACAGTCAAAGGACTGTTAGGACTGAAGATGGGCTTTCCCTAAAGACAGAGTCAGCTCATTTCCCAGCCCCACAGACTGCATTTTGTGGAGCTCCACAAGTCAGAAGGGTGCTGGGGCAACCTCATTCCCATGCAGACACCTCTGCTGTAAAACTTGCAGCATCAGTGTCTGAACTGCAGCTGAACCCTCCCCCCCACCCTAGAGAGCCCAAGAGCAAGAAGAGGAGCAGCATGGACAGGAGGGGAAACAAGGAGCAGCACCAAGATCCTTCTGCCAAGGGAGGCAAGAAGAGAGAGACAGATGGGAACTCAGGAAAGCCTTCACCTTACCACCTAGGCATGCCGCCTCACCGACAGTGACATCGCAGGGCAGTCACTCTCAGTCCCTTTGTCAGGCACCTCTCCTCTGCTGGAGGGCTGACTGCAGAGAAGGCAGCTCATGCCCTGGACCCCATGGCTGTCAGGGCAGAGGCTCTGCTGCGTGGGAGAGGAGACACAGGGAGCTTGCTCAGAGGAAGGTGTCTGCATCAGAGGGACTGACCACTGACCCTGACTTGCCCAAATCCATCCTCCCATGACAATTCTGTTGGCAGTTCTCTCTCACCCCTTGCCCATCTCTACTGCCTGGGTCTATCCCTGCTGCCTGCAGATTTCTCTTTCCCAACATCATTTCCCTGTCCGTACTCACAGACCCTGTCCCACCCTCTGTGTGCACAGTTTTGCCCTACAGAAACCTCCCAGATCAGGGCACTGTCCAGGGCATCTCTGTGCTCACAGGTCCTAAGGAGCAGGTCACATCATTAGCCCTGATAAGTCCATAAAGGTGATGCTGGTGCTGCTGTAGGTGGAGGTGGGGTTGAAAGGGTTTGCTGAGCTTTCTCACAGACCTCCTGATCTCTGAAAGGGAAGGTCAGTGAGTTCCAGTTCCTTGCCAAACCACAAAACTCTTTCCTTTTTCCTCCCTGCCAGCATTAGGAAACTGAAAGCCCTGGAAGGAAAGCTCCTTCCCTTTCAAGTAGCCTTTTTTGCACCTTCCTCTGTGGTGCAGGGACACTGCTCTGAATCACAGCCCTGCGCAGACCTGTGTGCATATCCCAGCTTCACAGCCCTGCAGCTGTCCTTTTAAGAAAGTAGCAGCAAGCCCTGTCCCTGTGACGGTGTGGCAGGGAATGCCTGCTCTGAAGCATATCCCCCTCCTCTGCAAAGGAGAGCGATCCTTAAAAAAACTATCGGTCATGGGATGAAATAGGTTTAGAAGACCCTTCCAGGAACCTCAGTGGCATTGCCCTCCAGCCAGAGACTTACTGTGTCAAGGGCTGTGAAGATTCCTCCCACAAGGAGCTCTCCTCTGGCCTCCCACTCCACACTGCCTTGCACTTCTTTCTGCCTTGTCTCCTCTCATGCCAGCAGCAGCAGGCAGTGTCCAGAGCCCTGCTGCTTTTTGCAGAGGAGCTGCTCCTTCACACAGCTGTCTCTGGGCAGTGCTGCCTGCTTGCCATGAGCTCCCTCAGTCTGAAGAGCCTGTCCCCGCTCAGGATCAGAGGCCCAGCTGAGCTCATGAATTTCTCTGTCCCTTGTGCTCCCTCCTCCTGGGAAATGTTCACTCCAATAAACTAAAATAATCACTGATGGTCCCTCTTGAAACAATACAGAGAGACCAGTTACAGCATTGTCCCTTGTTTCATCAGAGGATGGTTTCATCAGAGGATGGTTATCTGTGAGAGGTGGAAACATCGCAGCCTGGACATCCATATTCCCATGTGTTCACTAGGCAGGACACCTAGAAGCGGACAAGAAGGGAGGTCATTCACCCATGGTTCAGGTTTTCATTCAGATGAGTCAGTCTGGGCATCGTATGCCCATTTAGAAGCCCCTGGGATGCAGTGGGATTCAGATCCCTCCTGTGAACGACACAAAAAACACACAGGAGGTGGGATTCCCCTTGCAAAAAAATGAAGTGGGAACAACATAGATGTCTGCATGAATCCCTGCAGATGGAGGATGGGAGTCAGTTGCTCACACAGAAGCACCTGGTGACATTGGAAGAGACAGAGGTGGTTGAAGGCATGTGCCAGAGTCTGCTTGCTCTGATGGAGCAGCTATGACACCCCCATCTTTCTAGAGCATGAGTTGGGGGCCAGGTGGGGAATTCCCATGGCCATCTGAAATGACACTAGATGCCTCCCTCTACTAGGGTTCCACTCACTATAAAGCTGAGACATAGGAAGATCCCAATGTTACAAACAGCTAATGCAATTCAGGGCAGACACTTGATTTAATGACATAGAAATAGGCCTGCAGGGCCATGTCGGATGCCTGTTGTGTCCAGCACATCCACATGTCTCTAGTAGTTCCAGCATGGGACCTACAGGAAGCCACACCTTTTAGGAGTGCTTGCTGGGCAAGTGCCCCAGGGCATCTTGGGTTTCCTACCTGTGCCCAAACAAATGAATCCCACCACTGCCTTTAGGCACAGTCTGCACTGTCTACATCCAAGCATGCTGCACAAATGGGAGGCACATCCCACCAAGGGCTCCGCTCTAGTCTCTGCACTTTCAAATCCTTCTAGCTCTCCTCCTCCTGAACCCCTTCTCATTCCCCAGTATGATATGAACAGGGACTGGGCTAATGATGTCCTCAAGGTGGCTGGATCACGGAATGAGGGACTTCTTCAGTGGCACCTTCTCCTGCCTGCAGATTGGTTGACCTCTGTCACAGACCCCAAGGTGCTGCAGAGTTAGCCCAGGCAGCCAGCCCCTCTCCTGTCATTTCTGCACAGCCCAGCTCTGTTTCTCGCTGGTCTTGGGCACTGCAGTTTTTGCTCTCTTAGTGGGAACCTCCTTTCACCATTACATTGCCACCTGCTATCCATGCCAGAATGTCACCACTTGCAATCAAAGCCTTTGCATCCATATGGTCCTTGGTAGCATGTTTCCTTGTGGCAGATCTTCAGTCAGTGCCACAGCAGATACTCTGCCGCCCAAATGTATGCAAACATATGCAGCCTGGGGTGCAGCCAGGAGCAAATGGAGATACACAAGCTGTGAGAGGACTGCCACAGGGTTGGAATAACTGAGATGTGGTGGGATCACTAGCATGACTGCAGTCCTTCAAAGGCAGGGTGCAAGTTCTTCAGGAGACACCACCAGGGAAGATGAGGAGGGGAATAACCTGTGTGTGAAGGGGTAGCTTGGATGTATGGGATGGGCCAAGGGAGGCAGCTCTGAAGGGCAGAGGAGCTCAGGAAAGCCCACAGGTCATTTAGGACAGCATTCATCAAGCACAAGCATGCTCCCTATGAACAGTTTGTAAAATTAGTAGCCATCTCTGGACCCCAGCTTGGCTAAACAGGGAGCTCCCACATGAGCTCCAGGGCAATAAGGCAGCACACAGAAAGGGGAAGAAGGCAGATGCTGCAAAGGAGGAATTTAGCAATATTGTCCAGTAAGTTCGGGATGGTGTTAAAGAAGCCAAAACTCCTCTGCAATAGGGATGCTTGCAGGGGATGTGAAGGACAGGAAGAATAGATGTTCCGGCTTCAATAACTGTAAAAGAATAAACAAGAAAATGTGGGCTCACAGCTGAATGGAGCAGAGATTCCAGTAAAAGCAGATGTAGATATGTCTGGGGAAGTTGTTACAGGTAAACGCGACAAATTGACAACCACTCGGGCCGGGTTGCATAAATTCCAATTTAATAAAATAATTGAGCAAGTTACAAGTAAGCAAAACAGCGCTGGGCGGCCGGGGGAATCTCCTGCTCCACCAACGGCGCGCGCAATCCCCCCCCTCACAGTCTCCTTATATGCAATTCCAGCTCCAGGTATATGTGGCACTTCCTGTAACTTCTGCGGTTGCGCTGGCTGTTGCTAGGGGGTCTTCTTCAGCCCTCTGCATTGTGAGTGGTGACCCTCAGGTCACGCATATATTTTACAACTTTCGAAGTCGTGCTATATTTCACAGTTGTGTGACATCGCCATCACCATATTAGGCTATCTAAACTAACATTGCCGCTTTGCTATCTCAACTCCCTTATCTCAGGCAGGGTACATGCCCCCACCACAGGATGTAGGATGTTCCCACAGATGTTTCCAAGGCTGTTTCTTACTTTGATGTAACCAATTAGCACACATCACAGTCCAGGATGTTTCAAGGCTGTTTCTCAATTTGATGTAACAAATTAGCACATATCACAATCTCCCCTTTTTGTTTTGGTCCCTTCTAATTTGTTCATCAAATCGAGCAACAACCTCCTGTGCCAGGGAGAGCATAGGGTTATGCTTACTCTCATCTTCATTTAGTTGTTCATATTGACTTCTTATCAACAGTAGGTGGGCAGCTTCGAGTCTGCTTTTTGCTAAGTTAATTATTTTATTTACTATACACGGTCCAAAGGTCAACACTAGTACTAGTAAAGCCAATGGGCCCGCGATGGTAGACAATAAGGTTGTTAGCCAGGGAGAATGACTGAACCATGATTCATACCACCCTTGCTGGGCTTCTCTTTCCTTTTTACGTTTTTCAAGGCCTTCTCTCAATTTCGCCATAGTATCCCTGACAACTCCTGTATGATCCGCGTAAAAACAACATTCTTCTCCTAGGGCTGCACACAATCCTCCCTGTTGCAAAAATAAGAGGTCCATCCCTCTTCTGTTCTGTAAAACTACTTCTGATAGCGATGTCAACGATTTTTCTAAGGCTGTAATGGATTTTTCTATTCGTTCTAAGTCCTCATCCACTGCTGCTCGTAGGGTGCTAAGGCTCTGCTGCTGCACCACTAAGGAGGAGATTCCAGTTCCCGCTCCTACTGCCCCTAGGCCCAGTAAGGTGGCTATGGTAATTGCGGTGATTGGTTCTCTCTTTACTCGGACCGGATGAGAGGTGTCCCAATGGTCGTACATCACATTTTCTGGGTGGTACAAGATCCTGGGGACTACCTCTATTTGTATACAATATTCTTGGGACTCACCAAGTACCCTTAGGGAGACACAGGGAGTTAGGCCCGTTTTTGAACATATCCACCTAGCTCCTTGGGTGGGAATAATCCATCCAATTTCGGAGGTGTAGGTTTGAAGTGTCACAGACCCACACAGCTTTTTCTTTGATTTTGGTATTTTACCAATACACATTCCCATTCCCGTAACTTGCTCCATGGTCAACCCCTTCTTCTTATCTTCCCATTGACACTGTGAGCCGGGATCATTGCTCACAGTATATGTCATATTTACTCCTATTGCTTCATAAAAAGGGGGTCTTATGTCGTAGCATAACCAGCAATAGGTGGTTATACTAGGGGTTGTAGCATTTAATACTTTGTAGGTTGCCTGTACAATCTTCCACAGAGGATTGTCTACCCCCTCTGTGGCTTTACTTTCTGAGATTACAACAGTATCTTTCGGGGTGGGGTGGCTCATAGGAATACTTGTCAAATTCATTATCGCAGCCGTTGGTTTGATTCTTAATTTTGCTCCTTTAACGGCTAGATTCGGCCCTATTGCTTGAGGAGCAGGTTGCACACTTTCTTTCTTTATGAAAATCAATCCACCCCTATCGGTCCCGGGCTCCCAGTACCGGACTCCCCAGGTCTTTCCCAAAAACCACCCTGGATCTTCAGGACGGGTGATATTTATCATTAAATGTTTACAGTCCGAATGGGAGGACGGACGCGTACCTCCAGAAGAGTCTCATTTGGGGGGTGTACAACCATAGGGTCCCCACTGGGTCTGAATAAACTTATCTGATCCTGCGCCGGGTGTCCAATCAGAGGCTATAGTTTCACATCCCCAATAAGCACAATAATAAGAGTTTGGGTAGTTACAGTATCCTCGCCCAGGATTAGAACTAGGGCAAAAGTAAAACCCCTTTAGATTTAAACATGGCTCAATGGGTACCAATTCACACAAGGTAGGTGTGAATGTAGGGTTCCCGGGTACGCTTCGTACTTGGATCACTGTTTGATCTTCCCATCTCATTAATGACCATTTAAAGGGTTGGTGTACATTATGTTCCCCTTGGATTCGTCTTCCTAATAAGCCCAGCACAATCATCTTCCAGAGGAGTAGTGGACCCATGGCTTGGTCAACGGATATTTTACGAACCCTTAATGCCTTGGAGGGGCGGTCCGTGATGCCAAGTGTCTCTGGGACTTTAAAGAGTCTGGGTCTTACAATTTTGGGTATTCCTGCTTAGGAGGTGGCTTATCGGCCTCGATCCCCACAAGTTCTATACGTCTCTGCCTCCCCTGCCTACTCTTTTGCTTCAGAGCAGCAGGGTGTACCGTCTTCTCGGCAGCAGCCGTATTCTTCAGGGGAACCTCCTGTATGAGCCTTTTAGATTTTTTTAAAGGCTTCCCAGTTCCCAAGAGTGACACTCAACATACGGCGCGGTCCGCCTATAATTGGTGTTTTCAATTTTAGCCTTATGTGATTTGGGGTGGTTGGCGTGGGTACAACCTTTCTCTGGTTGTACTCCTTTTAACAAAGGCTTCCCACCGTTCTACCGATCTTTTCTTAAGATCTTTTAATGTCCAATAAGTCAATTTTGTCGTAACAAGGGCGGCAAATGCCGCTAGGGAGATACCCGTACTAACAATGAGTCCACTACTTCCCTTTACAAACCCTACATGCATAACACACAAAGGGATAACAAATACAATGTGGGGTTATAACAAATACCATGTTAGGTTTTACAAAAGGTGGTCTCACTTATCGAAGTTTCCAGGTTTCTTCTTAAAGGTTACTTTTAAATTGTCCGGGTTTCCAAAGGCTTCCCACGATGATTCTGAAATCGGTCCTTTAATTCTTCTAGCATGTGTCCATCCTCGCTCTGCGGTACGAATAGCAGTGTCTGTGGTAAGCAAAACAAGGAAAGGTCCCTCCCAGCGGGCAGTCAAGGACGAGTCTTTCCAGGTTTTAATTAAAACCTTGTCTCCAGGGTTAACTCGGTGAATGGCTACATCTAGTGGAGGTCTCTGTGCTATTAGTCCTTTCTTTATCAATTCTTGTCTTCTCTTCATAAGCTCTGTAATATATTTCTGTAATAATCTCTCTTCTACTTTAGGATGTTCTTTTGGTATTTCTAAATCATATGGCATCCCATATAACATTTCAAAAGGGGAGACTCCTGTGTCAGTTCTGGGCTGAGTTCGTATATTCAACAAAGCTAAGGGTAAACACTTGATCCAATTCATCTGGGTTTCCATCATTAGCTTTGTTAACTGTTTTTTTTATTTCCCCATTCATCCTTTCTACCTTTCCTGAACTTTGAGGATGCCAGGGAGTGTGATACTCCCACTTGATTCCTAAAGGATCTAATGTTTCTTTAATGACCTTGGATGTAAAATGTGGCCCCCTGTCTGAGTCTATGACCAATACACTCCCATACCGGGGTATGATATTTTCTAACAATATCTTGGTTACCGATTTCGCAGTTGCTCGGGCTACGGGAAAAGCTTCTACAAAGTAAGTTAAATGATCTACTATAACTAATAGGTATTTATACCTGCCCACTTCTGGGAGTTCTGTAAAGTCAACCTGTATTTTCTCAAATGGTCTCCTGGCTATGGATCGTCCCCCTGGGACCTTTTTTCTGAGGTGCTGCTTGTTAACCTTCTGACAGGTCAAACATTCTCCCACTAGTCTTTTTGCTATGTCATATATTCCAATGCACATATATTTAGTTCCAAACTGGTCTACTAATGCTTGCACTCCCCAGTGAGTCTGTCGGTGGAATTCTTTCATGATTCTCCAAGCTACGCCTTTGGATACAATTTCTCTATCATCGGGCAGCACCCATTTACCTTCTTTTTCTAGGGCTCCTATCTGTCGTAATTTATCTATTTCCTGTTTAGTAAAACTCATCCTGGTATCTAGTTTATCTTGGCCCTCTTTTCCTTCAGACAATAGGTGTAAAGCTGCTTTTTTTGCTTCTTCATCTGCTAGATTATTTCCCCTTATGTGGTAAAATGTGCCTTTTTGATGGCCCCTAACATGTACTACTGCGATTCTCCGAGGTCCCCTCAGAGCTTCTAAAGTTTTTCTGATTAATTTTTCGTGCACTAAATTCTTCCCTTGTGAATTAATCATTCCCCTTTCTTCCCACATTTTCCCAAATGTGTGTACTACTCCATAAGCATATTTAGAGTTGGTGTATATAGTCCCTATTTTGCCCTTTAAAATTTCTAAGGCTCTAAAAACTGCATACAATTCACAAGCCTGGGCCGACCAAGTTTTGTGTAGGGGCCCTGATTCTATTAACTCTAGAGACTTTCCATCTACAATAGTATACCCTGATCTGCGTTTCCCTTCAACTACGCGAGAGGATCCGTCCACAAAGAATTTAGTCCCCTCTGGTAACTCTTCTTCTTCTAAATCTTCTCTTATTTTAGTTTGGTATTCTATTAGACGCATGCAATCATGTCTTAATTGACCACTGGGTTCCCCATACAGGAACTGGGCTGGATTCTGCAAGCTTGTAGTCTCAATTTCCAACTTTGGAGAATGGATTAAAATGCCCTCGTATTTTAATAGTCTGGCATCGGTTATCCATTTTTCGGCTTTTTGTTGTAATACTCCTCGTATATTATGAGGGGTATATATTTTTAATTCTCCTCCAAAGGTTATCTTTTAGCCTCTTCTACTAATAAGGCTGTAGCTACAATGGCTTGTAGGCAAGTGGGCCATCCCCGACTGACGGGGTCTAGCAATTTTGAAAAATACCCTATAGGTTTCTTTTTCCCTGCCCATTCCTGTGTTAGGACTCCAAAGGCTGTCCCTTCCTGTGCATTGATAAACATGTAGAACGGTCTCTTAATATCTGGTAAACTCAAAACAGGCGCATTCACCAAGTCAGCCTTCAAACCTTCGAGGCTTTGATCATCGGTTTTAGTCCATTTTATTAGCCCGTCTGCAGTTAGTTTTTGATATAAAAATTTTACTTTATTGCTATAATTTTCAATCCATTGTCTACAATACCCTAATAGCCCCAGCAATTGTCGGACCTGTCTTTTGCTCTTCGGGGGTCTTATTGACAGTATACCATTTACCCTTTCAGGGTCCAATTTTTTTGTGCCCTTGCTAAGCCAATGTCCCAAATACTTCACCTCTTCTTCTGTAAATTGTAACTTTGATTTCGATACTTTCAATCCCTTTAAACTTAAGAAATTTAACAACTTAATACTCTCACATCTAACTTCCTCCTGGGTTTTTCCTGCTAAAAGCAAATCATCCACATATTGTGTTAAAGTAATTTGCGGATTAGTTTCGTAAGTACTTAAAACCTGCTCCAGGGCTTGCCCAAACAAATTAGGGGATTCTGTAAACCCTTGTGGCAAAACAGTCCATCGGAGTTGCTGTTTCCTATGGGTATCTGGGTCTTCCCACTCGAAGGCAAAAAAGTCTCTACATTCTTCCTTAAGGGGGCATGCCCAAAATGCATCTTTCAGGTCTATAACCGTATACCATTTAGCCTCAGGTGACAGCTGACTAAGTATGGTATAGGGGTTAGCTACAATTGGGAACCTGGTAATTGTTCTTTTGTTTATTTCTCTTAAATCTTGTACCAATCTATAAGTCCCGTCTGATTTCTTTACGGGTAGTATGGGGGTATTATGGGGAGACATACAAGGCTCCAGTAACTTTTGATTTATTAGCCTCTGAATTACTGGTCGGAGTCCTTGCCTCCCTTCCTGTGACATTGGATATTGTTTGACTCTAACAGGGATTTCTGGATTTCGTATACTCACTTCAAAGGGAGCAATATCTAGTCTTCCTACTGATTCTGGGGTATACCAAACTTCAGGGTTAATTTTGGCCTCATCTTCAATAGTAAGGGTGCATAATTTTATAACTAATTCTTGATTCTCTACTTCTAAATTGACTCCTAATTCAACCATCATATCTCGGCCCAGTAAATTATATTCAGCTTCGGGAACTAATAAAAAGGATCCAACACTTAGTCGAGAGTCTGATTCTATTTCCACATTTTTAATTACTGGGACCTTAAAGGGTTCTCCCTTAGCTCCTATCACTTGTAATTTCTCTGGGGATGGTTTACACCCCCAGGGTACTGTTTGGACAGTAGATCTTTCTGCCCCAGAATCCACAAGGAATTCTACTTCTTGTCACTGGGGACCCAATTTCAGTTTTATCAAGGGCTCGGTTCCTTTATGAGTCCCCAGCAGATAGAGCCCCTGACCCCCCTAATCTTCTTGGAACATTTGCTCATCCTGCATTCGCTTCTTACAATTCCTCTTCAGATGCCCTTTTTTCTGGCAATAAAAACACTCAACCTGCCTCAAGTCCCCCGTCACAACTTCTCTGGGTTGTCCTTCTTGGTGAAGTGACTTTTTCTTAGGTCTGTTATACGACCTAGGGGGTTGCGCCTGAATTCCCCTCTGCCCTTCTCGGACTGCTGCCACCAGAATCTTTGCCTGCCGCCGATGGGTTTCCTCTTCCCTCCGCACATGCACTTTCTGAGCTTCCCTCAGCAATTCGTCCAGCCCCCTATCCTGCCAATTATCTAACTTCTCTAGCTTTCTTCTGATATCTGGAAAGGTCTTTGCTACAAACTGTGTTTTCAATAGAGCCTGTCCCACAGGGGTACTGGGGTCTACCCCGGAATAAAGTTGCAGATTTTTTCTAAGTCTTTCGAGCCATTCTGTTGGTGTCTCATCCTTCTTTTGTTGTTCCATGAAGGCCTTATTAATATTTTGCCCCCTGGGAACAGATTCCCTGATTCCCTGAACTATTATGGTTCTCAAATCGGACATATGTGTCCGATGCTCAGCATTCTGATTGTCCCAGTCCGGCCGTTGGGTGGGCCATTTAATATCTGCCGCGGGACCTTGTTGGTGTTGTTGATCCCAAATCCGCATCCCAGCCCTACGGATCATTTCCCTTTCTTCCACTGTAAATAATATGCTTAAGATGGATTGTAATTCCTCCCATGTGTAAAGGCTAGGACCTAAAAACTGATCTAATTTTTCAGCCACCCCTAAAGGATCTTCTAATAAATTCCCCATTTCTTTCTTAAAATCCCGTACGTCCCC
The DNA here is from genome assembly GCF_036417845.1 of Apteryx mantelli. Classification (NCBI taxonomy): domain Eukaryota; kingdom Metazoa; phylum Chordata; class Aves; order Apterygiformes; family Apterygidae; genus Apteryx; species Apteryx mantelli. The sequence continues at coordinate 45,058 of NW_027118625.1, read as the reverse complement.
TGAACTCAGGGGCATAGACACAAATCCCATCCCCGGCTGCGGTCCTCCCATGGGGAGTTCTCGCAAGGGGTACAGCTGATCAGATCGCCCACCTCCCCTCGTTTGACTCCTCGTGACCCTTCGGGTTTCTTCTGGGGAACTAGGAGGGTCTAGATCCCGGTCTGGGGTCGTTGGAGAGGGGCTACGAGGAGAGGCCGGTGTTGGGTTTTGAGCCGGAGCTGAGGGAATACAGGGGGGAGGAGAAACGAGAAGTTCCTCCAGTATTTTGCTTTTCTTCCTCGGACCTTTCTCTTTCAGGGTAAATATCATGGTCCGAGTATCTGGTCTTATCCATAAACTAGCATACTCACTTTCTTCTGGACTAAAGGGCTCCTTTGAATTCACATATATATTTAGAGTCTGACATATCCAATTTTCAAAAGACCCGTATACTGGCCAATAAAGGTGGTCTCTTCTAATCTGCTTCCCACCCCATACTTGCATGCAGTAATATACCATTTTTTCTCGGCTTTTGCCTTCTCGGGAGGGCCAATCGTTCCAATATTTAATCATTAATCCTAAAGGGCTATCGGGTGGTATATCCGGTAACCGTACCGTAAAGCCCTCTATGGGATCAGAAGACTTGCTCTTTTTCTGTCCCATCTTCCGGAGCACCCACCTCAGTCACTCTCTTTTACAACTCTCTTTCTCTCCGCAGGGGACCGCACTCACACCACCCGAGTCTCTACTGCTAGGACGGTTGTCCCTTCGCGGAGGGCCGCCTAGTCGGCCGTCGGGTGCCCCTTTTCGGTCCCCCGCTACATAAGGATCCCCTCTCCTGGAGGATCCGCACTAAGGACCCCCTCTCCTGGAGGGTCCGCACTCACACCGTCCCCAGTTACACAAGGACCCCCTCTCCTGGAGGGTCCGCACTAAGGACCCCCTCTCCTGGAGGGTCCGCACTCACTCCGTTCCCTGGGGACGTCTCACGTGCTCCGGGTATCCCACCCCAACCGAACGGAACCGCATACATATACTCACTCAGTCCTGAGTCTTCGTTCGGATCTTCGTGCACAAAGTTTACGGGATACTGCAGTTCTTTTGCTTACTTGTCCTGATTTAGGGTTCGGAAATACAGGTTATGGTAGGGGAACTACCCACTCAGGGGCCATCCAAAAACGGGATGGGGCGCCCCCCCCGAGTCAGAGTCCCGAAACCAGGGAAGCCTGCATCCGAGTCACGGCACCAAATTGTTATAGGTAAACGCGACAAATTGACAACCACTCGGGCCGGGTTGCATAAATTCCAATTTAATAATTGAGCAAGTCACAAGTAAGCAAAACAGCGCTGGGCGGCCGGGGGGAGTCTCCTGCTCCACCAACGGCGTGCGCAACCCCCCCCTCACAGTCTCCTTATATGCGATTCCAGTTCCGGGTATACGGGGTACCTCCTGTAACTTCTGCGGTTGCGCCGGCTGTTGCTAGGGGGTCTTCTTCAGCCCTCTGGTGGTCGTGGGGATGAAGGCTGGAGTCTTCCTCTGCATTGTGTGCCATATTAGGCTATCTAAACTAACATTGCTACTTCGCTAGCTCAGCTCAATTTTCTCAGGCGGAGTACATGCCCCCCACCACAGGCTGTAGGATGTTCCCACAGATGTTCCCAAGGCTGTTTCTCACTGATGTAACAAATTAGTACATACCACAATACAAGATGTTCCCAAGGCTGTTTCTCACTTTGATGCAACAAATTAGCACATATCACACCCTCTTGCTCTCGTTTCACCTCTCCAGCCAGAGAAACAGGACGCTCTTCCCATCTCATTACCCAAAACTCCTTTCCAACATGCCCCTGCTCCTCTGTCTGTTGGTGAGGGGCCCCAACGTGGTCCCACTGCCTCCTGTCCCCTCTCCTTGCCGTGGAGCCACTACGAAAGGCAGCCGTGGGGAGGGTGTGAGCAGTGCCCAGGAGTGCCTGGGCCTCACAGGGAAGTGAGGGTCCCCACAACAACACCGGGGAGACCTCCCTGTGATGTGGCACGTCCCATTGTGACCTCAGCTCGTGTCATCTGGGGGCTCAGTAGGTCACTGCCATGGAGATGGCACAGCCAGGGAGAGAGCAGAGAGATTTCCCCTCACATCCTGGAAAGCCATCACTTCCCTTCACTGCAGTTATTTTCCATAATTTTCTGATAAATCCTTCAGGAATGTCTCCAGACACTGTCAAAGACTGTGAAATATCTCAAATGGGGCACTGGAGAAGTCACTTCTGCGCCCCTGCACTGACAGGTCACTGCACTGGGCAGACCTGTGCAGGAATCTGGGGTTTGGGGGTTGGCGTTTTTACAGGATCCAAAGCGTGTGGGATGAACCAGCACAAAGCATGGCCACAGGCTGAGAAATGCTTTGGTGAGCCTCAAAACTGGTTTCTGCTGTGGGCCACTCTTTTTGTGGAAGCAAGATTAGGACAATGTGGGACAGGACGTAGCTTTCCTCCTTTAGGCACCAGGGCAGGCTCTTTGCTTTTAGAAGTGCTCGGCAAGGTTTCTCAGTGGGCAGTGCTTGAGCTAGAGATGCTATGCCAGAGAAGAGCAACAACAGCCTTAACACACATCATCCAGAGGCCCTTATCCAGGATACTGGAGCCTGCCAGGCTCCAAAGCCTATCAGGCACTCAGCCACAAGTGACATCACAACCACAAACTGCAGCCATGTGACCAGCACTGGCCTATCAGGCACTCAGCCACAAGTGACATCACAAACACAAACTCCACTCACATCACCAGCACTGGCCTATCAGGCACTGAGCCACAAGTCACATCACAACCACAAACTGCAGCCACATCACCAGCACTGGCCTATCAGGCACTCAGCCACAAGTGACATCACAAACACAAACTCCACCCACATCACCAGCACTGGCCTATCAGGCACTCAGCCACAAGTGACATCACAAACACAAACTGCAGCCAGAGGACAAGCACTGGCCTATCAGGCACTGAGCCACAAGTGGCATCACAAACACAAACCGCACCCACATAACCAGCACTGGCCTATCAGGCACTGAGCCACAAGTGACATCACAAACACAAACTGCAGCCATGTGACCAGCACTGGCCTATCAGGCACTCAGCCACAAGTGACCTCATAAACAAAAACTGCACCCACAGGACCAGCACTGGCCTATCATGCACTCAGCCACAAGTGACATCACAAACACAAACTGCACCCACACCACCAGCACTGGCCTATCAGGCACTGAGCCACAAGTGACATCACAAACACAAACTGCAGCCAGAGGACAAGCACTGGCCTATCAGGCACTGAGCCACAAGTGGCATCACAACCACAAACTCCACCCACAGCACCAGCACTGGCCTATCAGGCACTGAGCCACAAGTGACATCACAACCACAAACTGCAGCCAGAGGAGAAGCACTGGCCTATCAGGCACTCAGCCACAAGTGACATCACAACCACAAACTGCAGCCATGTGACCAGCACTGGCCTATCAGGCACTCAGCCACAAGTGACATCACAAACACAAACTCCACCCACATCACCAGCACTGGCCTATCAGGCACTGAGCCACAAGTCACATCACAACCACAAACTGCAGCCACATCACCAGCACTGGCCTATCAGGCACTCAGCCACAAGTGACATCACAAACACAAACTCCACCCACATCACCAGCACTGGCCTATCAGGCACTCAGCCACAAGTGACATCACAAACACAAACTGCAGCCAGAGGACAAGCACTGGCCTATCAGGCACTGAGCCACAAGTGGCATCACAAACACAAACCGCACCCACATAACCAGCACTGGCCTATCAGGCACTGAGCCACAAGTGACATCACAAACACAAACTGCAGCCATGTGACCAGCACTGGCCTATCAGGCACTCAGCCACAAGTGACCTCATAAACAAAAACTGCACCCACAGGACCAGCACTGGCCTATCATGCACTCAGCCACAAGTGACATCACAAACACAAACTGCACCCACACCACCAGCACTGGCCTATCAGGCACTGAGCCACAAGTCACATCACAACCACAAACTGCAGCCAGAGGACAAGCACTGGCCTATCAGGCACTGAGCCACAAGTGGCATCACAACCACAAACTCCACCCACATCACCAGCACTGGCCTATCAGGCACTGAGCCACAAGTGACATCACAACCACAAACTGCAGCCAGAGGAGAAGCACTGGCCTATCAGGCACTGAGCCACAAGTGGCATCACAAACACAAACCGCACCCACATAACCAGCACTGGCCTATCAGGCCCTGAGCCACAAGTGACATCACAAACACAAACTGCAGCCATGTGACCAGCACTGGCCTATCATGCACTCAGCCACAAGTGACATCACAAACACAAACTGCACCCACACCACCAGCACTGGCCTATCAGGCACTGAGCCACAAGTCACATCACAAACACAAACTCCACCCACAGCACCAGCACTGGCCTATCAGGCACTCAGCCACAAGTGGCATCACAACCACAAACTCCACCCACATCACCAGCACTGGCCTATCAGGCACTGAGCCACAAGTGACATCACAACCACAAACTGCACCCACAGGTCCAGCACTGGCCTATCAGGCACTGAGCCACAAGTGACATCACAACCACAAACTCTACCCACATCACCAGCACTGGCCTATCAGGCACTGAGCCACAAGTGGCATCACAACCACAAACTCCACCCACATCACCAGCACTGGCCTATCAGGCGCTGAGCCACAAGTGACATCACAAACACAAACTGCAGACATGTGACCAGCATTGGCCTATCAGGCACTGAGCCACAAGTGACATCACAACCACAAACTCCACCCACATCACCAGCACTGGCCTATCAGGCACTGAGCCACAAGTCACATCACAAATGTAAACTACACCAACATGAACAGCACTGGCCTATCAGGCACTCAGCCACAAGTGACATCACAACCACAAACTCCACCCACAGGACCAGCACTGGCCTATCAGGCACTCAGCCACAAGTGACATCACAAACAAAACCAGCACCCACATCACCAGCACTGGCCTATCAGGCACTGAGCCACAAGTGACATCACAAACACAAACTCCACCCACATCACCAGCAATGGCCTATCAGGCACTGAGCCACAAGTCACATCACAACCACAAACTGCACCCACATCACCAGCACTGGACTATCATGCACTCAGCCACAAGTGACATCACAAACACAAACTCCACCCACAGGACCAGCATTGGCCTATCAGGCACTCAGCCACAAGTGACATCACGAACACAAACTGCACCCACATCACCAGCACTGGCCTATCAGGCACTGAGCCACAAGTGACATCACAACCACAAACTGCACCCACATCACCAGCATGGCCTATCAGGCACTCAGCCACAAGTGACATCACAACGACAAACTCCACCCACATCACCAGCACTGGCCTATCAGGCACTGAGCCACAAGTGACATCACAACCACAAACTCCACCCACATCACCAGCACTGGCCTATCAGGCACTGAGCCACAAGTCACATCACAACCACAAACTGCAGCCACAGGACCACCACTGGCCTATCAGGCACTCAGCCACAACTGACATCACAACCACAAACTGCACCCACATCACCAGCACTGGCCTATCAGGCACTCAGCCAAAAGTGGCATCACAACCACAAACTGCAGCCACATCACCAGCACTGGCCTATGAGACACTGAGCCACAAGTGACATCACAACCACAAACTGCACCCACATCACCAGCAATGGCCTATCAGGCACTGAGCCACAAGTCACATCACAACCACAAACTGCAGCCACAGGACCAGCACTGGCCTATCAGGCACAGAGCCACAAGTCACATCACAAACACAAACTCCACCCACATCACCAGCACTGGCCTATCAGGCACTCAGCCACAAGTGACATCACAACCACAAACTCCACCCACATCACCAGCACTGGCCTATCAGGCACTGAGCCACAAGTCACATCACAACCACAAACTGCAGCCACAGGACAAGCACTGGCCTATCAGGCACTGAGCCACAAGTGGCATCACAAACACAAACTCCACCCACATCACCAGCACTGGCCTATCAGGCACTGAGCCACAAGTGACATCACAACCACAAACTGCAGCCAGAGGAGAAGCACTGGCCTATCAGGCACTGAGCCACAAGTGGCATCACAAACACAAACCGCACCCACATAACCAGCACTGGCCTATCAGGCCCTGAGCCACAAGTGACATCACAAACACAAACTGCAGCCATGTGACCAGCACTGGCCTATCATGCACTCAGCCACAAGTGACATCACAACCACAAACTGCAGCCAGAGGACAAGCACTGGCCTATCAGGCACTGAGCCACAAGTGGCATCACAACCACAAACTCCACCCACATCACCAGCACTGGCCTATCAGGCACTGAGCCACAAGTGACATCACAACCACAAACTGCAGCCAGAGGAGAAGCACTGGCCTATCAGGCACTCAGCCACAAGTGACATCACAACCACAAACTGCAGCCATGTGACCAGCACTGGCCTATCAGGCACTCAGCCACAAGTGACATCACAAACACAAACTCCACCCACATCACCAGCACTGGCCTATCAGGCACTGAGCCACAAGTCACATCACAACCACAAACTGCAGCCACATCACCAGCACTGGCCTATCAGGCACTCAGCCACAAGTGACATCACAAACACAAACTCCACCCACATCACCAGCACTGGCCTATCAGGCACTCAGCCACAAGTGACATCACAAACACAAACTGCAGCCAGAGGACAAGCACTGGCCTATCAGGCACTGAGCCACAAGTTGCATCACAAACACAAACCGCACCCACATAACCAGCACTGGCCTATCAGGCACTGAGCCACAAGTGACATCACAAACACAAACTGCAGCCATGTGACCAGCACTGGCCTATCAGGCACTCAGCCACAAGTGACCTCATAAACAAAAACTGCACCCACAGGACCAGCACTGGCCTATCATGCACTCAGCCACAAGTGACATCACAAACACAAACTGCACCCACACCACCAGCACTGGCCTATCAGGCACTGAGCCACAAGTCACATCACAACCACAAACTGCAGCCAGAGGACAAGCACTGGCCTATCAGGCACTGAGCCACAAGTGGCATCACAACCACAAACTCCACCCACATCACCAGCACTGGCCTATCAGGCACTGAGCCACAAGTGACATCACAACCACAAACTGCAGCCAGAGGAGAAGCACTGGCCTATCAGGCACTGAGCCACAAGTGGCATCACAAACACAAACCGCACCCACATAACCAGCACTGGCCTATCAGGCCCTGAGCCACAAGTGACATCACAAACACAAACTGCAGCCATGTGACCAGCACTGGCCTATCATGCACTCAGCCACAAGTGACATCACAAACACAAACTGCACCCACACCACCAGCACTGGCCTATCAGGCACTGAGCCACAAGTCACATCACAAACACAAACTCCACCCACAGCACCAGCACTGGCCTATCAGGCACTCAGCCACAAGTGGCATCACAACCACAAACTCCACCCACATCACCAGCACTGGCCTATCAGGCACTGAGCCACAAGTGACATCACAACCACAAACTGCACCCACAGGTCCAGCACTGGCCTATCAGGCACTGAGCCACAAGTGACATCACAACCACAAACTCTACCCACATCACCAGCACTGGCCTATCAGGCACTGAGCCACAAGTGGCATCACAACCACAAACTCCACCCACATCACCAGCACTGGCCTATCAGGCGCTGAGCCACAAGTGACATCACAAACACAAACTGCAGACATGTGACCAGCATTGGCCTATCAGGCACTGAGCCACAAGTGACATCACAACCACAAACTCCACCCACATCACCAGCACTGGCCTATCAGGCACTGAGCCACAAGTCACATCACAAATGTAAACTACACCAACATGAACAGCACTGGCCTATCAGGCACTCAGCCACAAGTGACATCACAACCACAAACTCCACCCACAGGACCAGCACTGGCCTATCAGGCACTCAGCCACAAGTGACATCACAAACAAAACCAGCACCCACATCACCAGCACTGGCCTATCAGGCACTGAGCCACAAGTGACATCACAAACACAAACTCCACCCACATCACCAGCAATGGCCTATCAGGCACTGAGCCACAAGTCACATCACAACCACAAACTGCACCCACATCACCAGCACTGGACTATCATGCACTCAGCCACAAGTGACATCACAAACACAAACTCCACCCACAGGACCAGCATTGGCCTATCAGGCACTCAGCCACAAGTGACATCACGAACACAAACTGCACCCACATCACCAGCACTGGCCTATCAGGCACTGAGCCACAAGTGACATCACAACCACAAACTGCACCCACATCACCAGCATGGCCTATCAGGCACTCAGCCACAAGTGACATCACAACGACAAACTCCACCCACATCACCAGCACTGGCCTATCAGGCACTGAGCCACAAGTGACATCACAACCACAAACTCCACCCACATCACCAGCACTGGCCTATCAGGCACTGAGCCACAAGTCACATCACAACCACAAACTGCAGCCACAGGACCACCACTGGCCTATCAGGCACTCAGCCACAACTGACATCACAACCACAAACTGCACCCACATCACCAGCACTGGCCTATCAGGCACTCAGCCAAAAGTGGCATCACAACCACAAACTGCAGCCACATCACCAGCACTGGCCTATGAGACACTGAGCCACAAGTGACATCACAACCACAAACTGCACCCACATCACCAGCACTGGCCTATCAGGCACTGAGCCACAAGTCACATCACAACCACAAACTGCAGCCACAGGACCAGCACTGGCCTATCAGGCACTGAGCCACAAGTGGCATCACAACCACAAACTCCACCCACATCACCAGCACTGGCCTATCAGGCGCTGAGCCACAAGTGACATCACAAACACAAACTGCAGACATGTGACCAGCATTGGCCTATCAGGCACTGAGCCACAAGTGACATCACAACCACAAACTCCACCCACATCACCAGCACTGGCCTATCAGGCACTGAGCCACAAGTCACATCACAAATGTAAACTACACCAACATGAACAGCACTGGCCTATCAGGCACTCAGCCACAAGTGACATCACAACCACAAACTCCACCCACAGGACCAGCACTGGCCTATCAGGCACTCAGCCACAAGTGACATCACAAACAAAACCAGCACCCACATCACCAGCACTGGCCTATCAGGCACTGAGCCACAAGTGACATCACAAACACAAACTCCACCCACATCACCAGCAATGGCCTATCAGGCACTGAGCCACAAGTCACATCACAACCACAAACTGCACCCACATCACCAGCACTGGACTATCATGCACTCAGCCACAAGTGACATCACAAACACAAACTCCACCCACAGGACCAGCATTGGCCTATCAGGCACTCAGCCACAAGTGACATCACGAACACAAACTGCACCCACATCACCAGCACTGGCCTATCAGGCACTGAGCCACAAGTGACATCACAACCACAAACTGCACCCACATCACCAGCATGGCCTATCAGGCACTCAGCCACAAGTGACATCACAACGACAAACTCCACCCACATCACCAGCACTGGCCTATCAGGCACTGAGCCACAAGTGACATCACAACCACAAACTCCACCCACATCACCAGCACTGGCCTATCAGGCACTGAGCCACAAGTCACATCACAACCACAAACTGCAGCCACAGGACCACCACTGGCCTATCAGGCACTCAGCCACAACTGACATCACAACCACAAACTGCACCCACATCACCAGCACTGGCCTATCAGGCACTCAGCCAAAAGTGGCATCACAACCACAAACTGCAGCCACATCACCAGCACTGGCCTATGAGACACTGAGCCACAAGTGACATCACAACCACAAACTGCACCCACATCACCAGCACTGGCCTATCAGGCACTGAGCCACAAGTCACATCACAACCACAAACTGCAGCCACAGGACCAGCACTGGCCTATCAGGCACAGAGCCACAAGTCACATCACAAACACAAACTCCACCCACATCACCAGCACTGGCCTATCAGGCACTCAGCCACAAGTGACATCACAACCACAAACTCCACCCACATCACCAGCACTGGCCTATCAGGCACTGAGCCACAAGTCACATCACAACCACAAACTGCAGCCACAGGACAAGCACTGGCCTATCAGGCACTGAGCCACAAGTGGCATCACAAACACAAACTCCACCCACATCACCAGCACTGGCCTATCAGGCACTGAGCCACAAGTGACATCACAACCACAAACTGCAGCCAGAGGAGAAGCACTGGCCTATCAGGCACTGAGCCACAAGTGGCATCACAAACACAAACCGCACCCACATAACCAGCACTGGCCTATCAGGCCCTGAGCCACAAGTGACATCACAAACACAAACTGCAGCCATGTGACCAGCACTGGCCTATCATGCACTCAGCCACAAGTGACATCACAAACACAAACTGCACCCACACCACCAGCACTGGCCTATCAGGCACTGAGCCACAAGTCACATCACAAACACAAACTCCACCCACAGCACCAGCACTGGCCTATCAGGCACTCAGCCACAAGTGGCATCACAACCACAAACTCCACCCACATCACCAGCACTGGCCTATCAGGCACTGAGCCACAAGTGACATCACAACCACAAACTGCACCCACAGGTCCAGCACTGGCCTATCAGGCACTGAGCCACAAGTGACATCACAACCACAAACTCTACCCACATCACCAGCACTGGCCTATCAGGCACTGAGCCACAAGTGGCATCACAACCACAAACTCCACCCACATCACCAGCACTGGCCTATCAGGCGCTGAGCCACAAGTGACATCACAAACACAAACTGCACCCACATCACCAGCATGGCCTATCAGGCACTGAGCCACAAGTGACATCACAACGACAAACTCCACCCACATCACCAGCACTGGCCTATCAGGCACTGAGCCACAAGTGACATCACAAACACAAACTCCACCCACATCACCAGCAATGGCCTATCAGGCACTGAGCCACAAGTCACATCACAACCACAAACTGCAGCCACAGGACCAGCACTGGCCTATCAGGCACTCAGCCACAAGTGACATCACAACCACAAACTGCACCCACATCACCAGCACTGGCCTATCAGGCACTCAGCCAAAAGTGGCATCACAACCACAAACTGCAGCCACATCACCAGCACTGGCCTATGAGACACTGAGCCACAAGTGACATCACAACCACAAACTGCACCCACATCACCAGCAATGGCCTATCAGGCACTGAGCCACAAGTCACATCACAACCACAAACTGCAGCCACAGGACCAGCACTGGCCTATCAGGCACAGAGCCACAAGTCACATCACAAACACAAACTCCACCCACATCACCAGCACTGGCCTATCAGGCACTGAGCCACAAGTGGCATCACAACCACAAACTCCACCCACATCACCAGCACTGGCCTATCAGGCGCTGAGCCACAAGTGACATCACAAACACAAACTGCAGACATGTGACCAGCATTGGCCTATCAGGCACTGAGCCACAAGTGACATCACAACCACAAACTCCACCCACATCACCAGCACTGGCCTATCAGGCACTGAGCCACAAGTCACATCACAAATGTAAACTACACCAACATGAACAGCACTGGCCTATCAGGCACTCAGCCACAAGTGACATCACAACCACAAACTCCACCCACAGGACCAGCACTGGCCTATCAGGCACTCAGCCACAAGTGACATCACAAACAAAACCAGCACCCACATCACCAGCACTGGCCTATCAGGCACTGAGCCACAAGTGACATCACAAACACAAACTCCACCCACATCACCAGCAATGGCCTATCAGGCACTGAGCCACAAGTCACATCACAACCACAAACTGCACCCACATCACCAGCACTGGACTATCATGCACTCAGCCACAAGTGACATCACAAACACAAACTCCACCCACAGGACCAGCATTGGCCTATCAGGCACTCAGCCACAAGTGACATCACGAACACAAACTGCACCCACATCACCAGCACTGGCCTATCAGGCACTGAGCCACAAGTGACATCACAACCACAAACTGCACCCACATCACCAGCATGGCCTATCAGGCACTCAGCCACAAGTGACATCACAACGACAAACTCCACCCACATCACCAGCACTGGCCTATCAGGCACTGAGCCACAAGTGACATCACAACCACAAACTCCACCCACATCACCAGCACTGGCCTATCAGGCACTGAGCCACAAGTCACATCACAACCACAAACTGCAGCCACAGGACCACCACTGGCCTATCAGGCACTCAGCCACAACTGACATCACAACCACAAACTGCACCCACATCACCAGCACTGGCCTATCAGGCACTCAGCCAAAAGTGGCATCACAACCACAAACTGCAGCCACATCACCAGCACTGGCCTATGAGACACTGAGCCACAAGTGACATCACAACCACAAACTGCACCCACATCACCAGCAATGGCCTATCAGGCACTGAGCCACAAGTCACATCACAACCACAAACTGCAGCCACAGGACCAGCACTGGCCTATCAGGCACAGAGCCACAAGTCACATCACAAACACAAACTCCACCCACATCACCAGCACTGGCCTATCAGGCACTCAGCCACAAGTGACATCACAACCACAAACTCCACCCACATCACCAGCACTGGCCTATCAGGCACTGAGCCACAAGTCACATCACAACCACAAACTGCAGCCACAGGACAAGCACTGGCCTATCAGGCACTGAGCCACAAGTGGCATCACAAACACAAACTCCACCCACATCACCAGCACTGGCCTATCAGGCACTGAGCCACAAGTGACATCACAACCACAAACTGCAGCCAGAGGAGAAGCACTGGCCTATCAGGCACTGAGCCACAAGTGGCATCACAAACACAAACCGCACCCACATAACCAGCACTGGCCTATCAGGCCCTGAGCCACAAGTGACATCACAAACACAAACTGCAGCCATGTGACCAGCACTGGCCTATCATGCACTCAGCCACAAGTGACATCACAACCACAAACTGCAGCCAGAGGACAAGCACTGGCCTATCAGGCACTGAGCCACAAGTGGCATCACAACCACAAACTCCACCCACATCACCAGCACTGGCCTATCAGGCACTGAGCCACAAGTGACATCACAACCACAAACTGCAGCCAGAGGAGAAGCACTGGCCTATCAGGCACTCAGCCACAAGTGACATCACAACCACAAACTGCAGCCATGTGACCAGCACTGGCCTATCAGGCACTCAGCCACAAGTGACATCACAAACACAAACTCCACCCACATCACCAGCACTGGCCTATCAGGCACTGAGCCACAAGTCACATCACAACCACAAACTGCAGCCACATCACCAGCACTGGCCTATCAGGCACTCAGCCACAAGTGACATCACAAACACAAACTCCACCCACATCACCAGCACTGGCCTATCAGGCACTCAGCCACAAGTGACATCACAAACACAAACTGCAGCCAGAGGACAAGCACTGGCCTATCAGGCACTGAGCCACAAGTGGCATCACAAACACAAACCGCACCCACATAACCAGCACTGGCCTATCAGGCACTGAGCCACAAGTGACATCACAAACACAAACTGCAGCCATGTGACCAGCACTGGCCTATCAGGCACTCAGCCACAAGTGACCTCATAAACAAAAACTGCACCCACAGGACCAGCACTGGCCTATCATGCACTCAGCCACAAGTGACATCACAACCACAAACTGCACCCACACCACCAGCACTGGCCTATCAGGCACTGAGCCACAAGTCACATCACAACCACAAACTGCAGCCAGAGGACAAGCACTGGCCTATCAGGCACTGAGCCACAAGTGGCATCACAACCACAAACTCCACCCACATCACCAGCACTGGCCTATCAGGCACTGAGCCACAAGTGACATCACAACCACAAACTGCAGCCAGAGGAGAAGCACTGGCCTATCAGGCACTGAGCCACAAGTGGCATCACAAACACAAACCGCACCCACATAACCAGCACTGGCCTATCAGGCCCTGAGCCACAAGTGACATCACAAACACAAACTGCAGCCATGTGACCAGCACTGGCCTATCATGCACTCAGCCACAAGTGACATCACAAACACAAACTGCACCCACACCACCAGCACTGGCCTATCAGGCACTGAGCCACAAGTCACATCACAAACACAAACTCCACCCACAGCACCAGCACTGGCCTATCAGGCACTCAGCCACAAGTGGCATCACAACCACAAACTCCACCCACATCACCAGCACTGGCCTATCAGGCACTGAGCCACAAGTGACATCACAACCACAAACTGCACCCACAGGTCCAGCACTGGCCTATCAGGCACTGAGCCACAAGTGACATCACAACCACAAACTCTACCCACATCACCAGCACTGGCCTATCAGGCACTGAGCCACAAGTGGCATCACAACCACAAACTCCACCCACATCACCAGCACTGGCCTATCAGGCGCTGAGCCACAAGTGACATCACAAACACAAACTGCAGACATGTGACCAGCATTGGCCTATCAGGCACTGAGCCACAAGTGACATCACAACCACAAACTCCACCCACATCACCAGCACTGGCCTATCAGGCACTGAGCCACAAGTCACATCACAAATGTAAACTACACCAACATGAACAGCACTGGCCTATCAGGCACTCAGCCACAAGTGACATCACAACCACAAACTCCACCCACAGGACCAGCACTGGCCTATCAGGCACTCAGCCACAAGTGACATCACAAACAAAACCAGCACCCACATCACCAGCACTGGCCTATCAGGCACTGAGCCACAAGTGACATCACAAACACAAACTCCACCCACATCACCAGCAATGGCCTATCAGGCACTGAGCCACAAGTCACATCACAACCACAAACTGCACCCACATCACCAGCACTGGACTATCATGCACTCAGCCACAAGTGACATCACAAACACAAACTCCACCCACAGGACCAGCATTGGCCTATCAGGCACTCAGCCACAAGTGACATCACGAACACAAACTGCACCCACATCACCAGCACTGGCCTATCAGGCACTGAGCCACAAGTGACATCACAACCACAAACTGCACCCACATCACCAGCATGGCCTATCAGGCACTCAGCCACAAGTGACATCACAACGACAAACTCCACCCACATCACCAGCACTGGCCTATCAGGCACTCAGCCACAAGTGACATCACAACCACAAACTCCACCCACATCACCAGCACTGGCCTATCAGGCACTGAGCCACAAGTCACATCACAACCACAAACTGCAGCCACAGGACCACCACTGGCCTATCAGGCACTCAGCCACAACTGACATCACAACCACAAACTGCACCCACATCACCAGCACTGGCCTATCAGGCACTCAGCCAAAAGTGGCATCACAACCACAAACTGCAGCCACATCACCAGCACTGGCCTATGAGACACTGAGCCACAAGTGACATCACAACCACAAACTGCACCCACATCACCAGCAATGGCCTATCAGGCACTGAGCCACAAGTCACATCACAACCACAAACTGCAGCCACAGGACCAGCACTGGCCTATCAGGCACAGAGCCACAAGTCACATCACAAACACAAACTCCACCCACATCACCAGCACTGGCCTATCAGGCACTCAGCCACAAGTGACATCACAACCACAAACTCCACCCACATCACCAGCACTGGCCTATCAGGCACTGAGCCACAAGTCACATCACAACCACAAACTGCAGCCACAGGACAAGCACTGGCCTATCAGGCACTGAGCCACAAGTGGCATCACAAACACAAACTCCACCCACATCACCAGCACTGGCCTATCAGGCACTGAGCCACAAGTGACATCACAACCACAAACTGCAGCCAGAGGAGAAGCACTGGCCTATCAGGCACTGAGCCACAAGTGGCATCACAAACACAAACCGCACCCACATCACCAGCACTGGCCTATCAGGCCCTGAGCCACAAGTGACATCACAAACACAAACTGCAGCCATGTGACCAGCACTGGCCTATCATGCACTCAGCCACAAGTGACATCACAAACACAAACTGCACCCACACCACCAGCACTGGCCTATCAGGCACTGAGCCACAAGTCACATCACAAACACAAACTCCACCCACAGCACCAGCACTGGCCTATCAGGCACTCAGCCACAAGTGGCATCACAACCACAAACTCCACCCACATCACCAGCACTGGCCTATCAGGCACTGAGCCACAAGTGACATCACAACCACAAACTGCACCCACAGGTCCAGCACTGGCCTATCAGGCACTGAGCCACAAGTGACATCACAACCACAAACTCTACCCACATCACCAGCACTGGCCTATCAGGCACTGAGCCACAAGTGGCATCACAACCACAAACTCCACCCACATCACCAGCACTGGCCTATCAGGCGCTGAGCCACAAGTGACATCACAAACACAAACTGCACCCACATCACCAGCATGGCCTATCAGGCACTGAGCCACAAGTGACATCACAACGACAAACTCCACCCACATCACCAGCACTGGCCTATCAGGCACTGAGCCACAAGTGACATCACAAACACAAACTCCACCCACATCACCAGCAATGGCCTATCAGGCACTGAGCCACAAGTCACATCACAACCACAAACTGCAGCCACAGGACCAGCACTGGCCTATCAGGCACTCAGCCACAAGTGACATCACAACCACAAACTGCACCCACATCACCAGCACTGGCCTATCAGGCACTCAGCCAAAAGTGGCATCACAACCACAAACTGCAGCCACATCACCAGCACTGGCCTATGAGACACTGAGCCACAAGTGACATCACAACCACAAACTGCACCCACATCACCAGCAATGGCCTATCAGGCACTGAGCCACAAGTCACATCACAACCACAAACTGCAGCCACAGGACCAGCACTGGCCTATCAGGCACAGAGCCACAAGTCACATCACAAACACAAACTCCACCCACATCACCAGCACTGGCCTATCAGGCACTCAGCCACAAGTGACATCACAACCACAAACTCCACCCACATCACCAGCACTGGCCTATCAGGCACTGAGCCACAAGTCACATCACAACCACAAACTGCAGCCACATCACCAGCACTGGCCTATCAGGCACTGAGCCACAAGTGACATCACAACCACAAACTGCAGCCATGTGACCAGCACTGGCCTATCAGGCACTCAGCCACAAGTGGCATCACAAACACAAACCGCACCCACATCACCAGCACTGGCCTATCAGGCCCTGAGCCACAAGTGACATCACAAACACAAACTGCAGCCATGTGACCAGCACTGGCCTATCATGCACTCAGCCACAAGTGACATCACAACCACAAACTCCACCCACATCACCAGCACTGGCCTATCAGGCACTGAGCCACAAGTGACATCACAACCACAAACTGCACCCACATCACCAGCACTGGCCTCTCAGGCACTGAGCCACAAATGACATCACAACCACAAACTGCAGCCATGTGACCAGCACTGGCCTATCATGCACTCAGCCACAAGTGACATCACAAACACAAACTGCACCCACACCACCAGCAATGTCCTATCAGGCACTGAGCCACAAGTCACATCACAACCACAAACTGCAGCCACAGGACAAGCACTGGCCTATCAGGCACTGAGCCACAAGTGGCATCACAAACACAAACTCCACCCACATCACCAGCACTGGCCTATCAGGCACTGAGCCACAAGTGACATCACAACCACAAACTGCAGCCAGAGGAGAAGCACTGGCCTATCAGGCACTGAGCCACAAGTGGCATCACAAACACAAACCGCACCCACATAACCAGCACTGGCCTATCAGGCCCTGAGCCACAAGTGACATCACAAACACAAACTGCAGCCATGTGACCAGCACTGGCCTATCATGCACTCAGCCACAAGTGACATCACAAACACAAACTGCACCCACACCACCAGCACTGGCCTATCAGGCACTGAGCCACAAGTCACATCACAACCACAAACTGCACCCACATCACCAGCACTGGCCTATCAGGCACTCAGCCACAAGTGGCATCACAACCACAAACTCCACCCACATCACCAGCACTGGCCTATCAGGCACTGAGCCACAAGTGACATCACAACCACAAACTGCACCCACAGGTCCAGCACTGGCCTATCAGGCACTGAGCCACAAGTGACATCACAACCACAAACTCTACCCACATCACCAGCACTGGCCTATCAGGCACTCAGCCACAAGTGGCATCACAACCACAAACTCCACCCACATCACCAGCACTGGCCTATCAGGCGCTGAGCCACAAGTGACATCACAAACACAAACTGCAGACATGTGACCAGCACTGGCCTATCAGGCACTGAGCCACAAGTGACATCACAACCACAAACTGCACCCACATCACCAGCACTGGCCTATCAGGCACTCAGCCACAAGTCACATCACAAATGTAAACTACACCAACATGAACAGCACTGGCCTATCAGGCACTCAGCCACAAGTGACATCACAACCACAAACTCCACCCACAGGACCAGCACTGGCCTATCAGGCACTCAGCCACAAGTGACATCACAAACAAAACCAGCACCCACATCACCAGCACTGGCCTATCAGGCACTGAGCCACAAGTGACATCACAAACACAAACTCCACCCACATCACCAGCAATGGCCTATCAGGCACTGAGCCACAAGTCACATCACAACCACAAACTGCACCCACATCACCAGCACTGGACTATCATGCACTCAGCCACAAGTGACATCACAAACACAAACTCCACCCACAGGACCAGCATTGGCCTATCAGGCACTCAGCCACAAGTCACATCACAACCACAAACTGCAGCCACATCACCAGCACTGGCCTATCAGGCACTCAGCCACAAGTGACATCACAAACACAAACCGCGCCCACATAACCAGCACTGGCCTATCAGGCACTGAGCCACAAGTGACATCACAACCACAAACTCCACCCACATCACCAGCAATGGCCTATCAGGCACTGAACCACAAGTCACATCACAAACACAAACCGCACCCACATCACCAGCACTGGCCTATCAGACACTGAGCCACAAGTGACATCACAAACACAAACTCCACCCACATCACCAGCAATGGCCTATCAGGCACTGAGCCACAAGTCACATCACAACCACAAACTGCAGCCATGTGACCAGCACTGGCCTATCAGGCACTCAGCCACAAGTGACATCACAAACACAAACTCCACCCACAGGACCAGCATTGGCCTATCAGGCACTCAGCCACAAGTGACATCACGAACACAAACTGCACCCACATCACCAGCACTGGCCTATCAGGCACTGAGCCACAAGTGACATCACAACCACAAACTGCACCCACATCACCAGCATGGCCTATCAGGCACTGAGCCACAAGTGACATCACAACGACAAACTCCACCCACATCACCAGCACTGGCCTATCAGGCACTGAGCCACAAGTGACATCACAACCACAAACTCCACCCACATCACCAGCAATGGCCTATCAGGCACTGAGCCACAAGTGACATCACAACCACAAACTCCACCCACATCACCAGCACTGGCCTATCAGGCACTCAGCCACAAGTGACATCACAAACACAAACTGCAGCCAGATCACCAGCACTGGCCTATCAGGCACTGAGCCACAAGTGACATCACAAACACAAACTGCAGCCACATCACCAGCACTGGCCTATCAGGCACTGAGCCACAAGCGAACTCATAACTAAAAACTGCAGCCATGTGACTAGCACTGGCCTATCAGACACTGAGCCACAAGTGACATCACAACCACAAACTGCACCCACAGGACCAGCACTGGCCTAGCAGGCCCTGAGCCACAAGAGACATCACAACCACAAACTGCACCCCCATCACCAGCACTGGCCTATCAGGCACTCAGCCACAAGTGATATCACAAACACAAACAGCACCCAGGCACCTAGCACTGGCCTAGCAGGCACTGAGCCACAAGTGACCTCACAACCACAAACAGCAGCCATGGGCCTAGCACTGGCCTAGCAGGCACTGAGCCACAAGTGACATCACAACCACAAACAGCAGCCATGGGCCTAGCACTGGCCTAGCAGGCACTGAGCCTCAAGTGACATCACAACCACAAACAGCAGCCATGGGCCTGGCACTGGCCTATCAGGCACTGAGACACAAGTGACCTCACAACCACAAACAGCAGCCATGGGCCTAGCACTGGCCTATCAGGCACTGAGCCACAAGTGACCTCACAACCACAAACAGCACCCATGGGCCTAGCACTGGCCTATCAGGCACTGAGCCACAAGTGACCTCACAACCACAAACAGCAGCCATGGGCCTAGCACTGGCCTTACAGGCACTGAGCCACAAGTGACATCACAACCACAAACAGCACCCATGGGCCTAGCACTGGCCTATCAGGCACTCAGCCACAAGTGACCTCACATCCACAAACTGCACCCACATCACCAGCACTGGCTTATCAGGCACTGAGCCACAAGTCACATCACAACCACAAACTGCAGCCACATCACCAGCACTGGCCTATCAGGCACTCAGCCATAAGTGACATCACAACCACAAACCGCACCCACATCACCAGCACTGGCCAATCAGGCACTGAGCCACAAAATACATCACAAACACAAACTGCAGCCATGTAACCACCACTGCCCTATCAGGCACTGAGCCACAAGTGACATCACAAACACAAACTGCACACACGTGACAGGCACTGGCCAATCAGGCACTGAGCCACAGCTGAAATGACAACCACAAACTGCAGACATGTGACCAGCACTGGCCTGTCAGGCACTCAGCCACAAGTGACCTCACAACCACAAACTACAGCCACAGGACCAGCAATGTCCTATCAGGCACTCAGCCACAAGTGACATCACAAACACAAACTCCACCCACATCACCAGCACTGGCCTATCAGACACTGAGCCACAAGTGACATCACAACCACAAACTCCACCCACATCACCAGCAATGGCCTATCAGGCACTGAGCCACAAGTCACATCACAACCACAAACTGCAGCCACAGCACCAGCACTGGCCTATCAGGCACTCAGCCACAAGTGACATCACAACCACAAACTCCACCCACAGGACCAGCATTGGCCTATCAGGCACTGAGCCACAAGTGACATCACAAACACAAACTCCACCCACATCACCAGCACTGGCCTATCAGGCACTCAGCCACAAGTGACATCACAAACACAAACTGCAGCCAGATCACCAGCACTGGCCTATCAGGCACTGAGCCACAAGTGGCATCACAAACACAAACCGCGCCCACATAACCAGCACTGGCCTATCAGGCACAGAGCCACAAGTCACATCACAAACACAAACTCCACCCACATCACCAGCACTGGCCTATCAGGCACTGAGCCACAAATGACATCACAACCACAAACTCCACCCACAGCACCAGCACTGGCCTATCAGGCACTGAGCCACAAGTGACATCACAAACACAAACTGCACCCACATCACCAGCACTGGCCTATCAGGCACTCAGCCACAAGTGACATCACAGCCACAAACTGCACTCACATCACCAGCACTGGCCTATCAGGCACTCAGCTACAAGTGACATCACAAACACAAACTGCAGCCATGTGACCAGCACTGGCCTATCATGCACTCAGCCACAAGTGACATCACAACCACAAACTCCACCCACATCACCAGCACTGGCCTATCAGGCACTGAGCCACAAGTCACATCACAACCACAAACTGCACCCACATCACCAGCACTGGCCTATCAGGCACTCAGCCACAAGTGACATCACAAACACAAACTCCACCCACATCACCAGCACTGGCCTATCAGGCACTGAGCCACAAGTGACATCACAACCACAAACTGCAGCCAGAGGAGAAGCACTGGCCTATCAGGCACTGAGCCACAAGTGGCATCACAAACACAAACCGCACCCACATAACCAGCACTGGCCTATCAGGCCCTGATCCACAAGTGACATCACAAACACAAACTGCAGCCATGTGACCAGCAC
This sequence comes from Apteryx mantelli, assembly GCF_036417845.1. Classification (NCBI taxonomy): domain Eukaryota; kingdom Metazoa; phylum Chordata; class Aves; order Apterygiformes; family Apterygidae; genus Apteryx; species Apteryx mantelli. Next base: position 22,867 of record NW_027118625.1, on the reverse strand, counting down.
TGGCCTATCATGCACTCAGCCACAAGTGACATCACAAACACAAACTGCACCCACACCACCAGCACTGGCCTATCAGGCACAGAGCCACAAGTCACATCACAACCACAAACTGCAGCCAGAGGACAAGCACTGGCCTATCAGGCACTGAGCCACAAGTGGCATCACAACCACAAACTCCACCCACATCACCAGCACTGGCCTATCAGGCACTCAGCCACAAGTGGCATCACAACCACAAACTGCACCCACATCACCAGCACCGGCCTATCAGGCACTGAGCCACAAGTCACATCACAAATGTAAACTACACCAACATGAACAGCACTGGCCTATCAGGCACTCAGCCACAAGTGACATCACAAACAAAACCAGCACCCACATCACCAGCACTGGCCTATCAGGCACTCAGCCACAAGTGACATCACAAACACAAACTCCACCCACATCACCAGCACTGGCCTATCAGGCACTGAGCCACGAGTGACATCACAAACACAAACTCCACCCACGTCACCAGCAATGGCCTATCAGGCACTGAGCCACAAGTCACATCACAACCACAAACTGCAGCCACATCACCAGCACTGGCCTATCATGCACTCAGCCACAAGTGACATCACAAACACAAACTCCACCCACAGGACCAGCATTGGCCTATCAGGCACTCAGCCACAAGTGACATCACAACCACAAACTGCAGCCATGTGACCAGCACTGGCCTATCAGGCACTCAGCCACAAGTGACCTCACATCCACAAACTCCACCCACATCACCAGCACTGGCCTATCAGGCACTGAGCCACAAGAGACATCACAACCACAAACTGCAGCCACAGGACCAGCACTGGCCTATCAGGCACTCAGCCACAAGTGACATCACAAACACAAACTCCACCCACATCACCAGCACTGGCCTATCAGGCACTGAGCCACAAGTGACATCACAACCACAAACTGCAGCCAGAGGACAAGCACTGGCCTATCAGGCACTTAGCCACAAGTGGCATCACAAACACAAACCGCGCCCACATAACCAGCACTGGCCTATCAGGCCATGAGCCACAAGTGACATCACAAACACAAACTGCAGCCATGTGACCAGCATGGCCAATCAGGCACTGAGCCACAAGTGACATCACAACCACAAACTCCACCCACATCACCAGCAATGGCCTATCAGGCACTGAACCACAAGTGACATCACAAACACAAACCGCACCCACATCACCAGCACTGGCCTATCAGACACTGAGCCACAAGTGACATCACAACCACAAACTCCACCCACATCACCAGCAATGGCCTATCAGGCACTGAGCCACAAGTCACATCACAACCACAAACTGCAGCCATGTGACCAGCACTGGCCTATCAGGCACTCAGCCACAAGTGACATCACAAACACAAACTCCACCCACAGGACCAGCATTGGCCTATCAGGCACTCAGCCACAAGTGACATCACGAACACAAACTGCACCCACATCACCAGCACTGGCCTATCAGGCACTGAGCCACAAGTGACATCACGAACACAAACTGCACCCACATCACCAGCATGGCCTATCAGGCACTGAGCCACAAGTGACATCACAACGACAAACTCCACCCACATCACCAGCACTGGCCTATCAGGCACTCAGCCACAAGTCACATCACAACCACAAACTCCACCCACATCACCAGCAATGGCCTATCAGGCACTGAGCCACAAGTCACATCACAAACACAAACTGCAGCCACAGGACCACCACTGGCCTATCAGGCACTCAGCCACAACTGACATCACAACCACAAACTGCACCCACATCACCAGCACTGGCCTATCAGGCACTCAGCCACAAGTGGCATCACAACCACAAACTGCAGCCACATCACCAGCACTGGCCTATCAGGCACTGAGCCACAAGTGACATCACAACCACAAACTGCACCCACATCACCAGCAATGGCCTATCAGGCACTGAGCCACAAGTCACATCACAACCACAAACTGCAGCCACATCACCAGCACTGGCCTATCATGCACTCAGCCACAAGTGACATCACGAACACAAACTCCACCCACAGGACAAGCATTGGCCTATCAGGCACTTAGCCACAAGTGACATCACAAACACAAACTGCACCCACATCACCACCACTGGCCTATCAGGCACTCAGCCACAAGTGACATCACAAACACAAACTGCAGCCAGATCACCAGCACTGGCCTATCAGGCACTGAGCCACAAGTGGCATCACAACCACAAACTGCAGCCACAGGACCAGCACTGGCCTATCAGGCACTGAGCCACAAGTCACATCACAACCACAAACTGCACCCACATCACCAGCACTGGCCTATCAGGCACTCAGCCACAAGTGACATCACAAACACAAACTCCACCCACATCACCAGCAATGGCCTATCAGGCCCTGAGCCACAAGTCACATCACAACCACAAACTGCAGCCATGTGACCAGCACTGGCCTATCAGGCACTGAGCCACAAGTGACATCACAAACAAAAACGCACCCACAGGACCAGCACTGGCCTATCAGCCATTCAGCCACAAGTGACATCACAAACACAAACTCCACCCACACCACCAGCACTGGCCTATCAGGCACTGAGCCACAAGTGACATCACAAACACAAACCGCACCCACATAACCAGCACTGGCCTATCAGGCCCTGAGCCACAAGTGACATCACAAACACAAACTGCAGCCATGTGACCAGCACTGGCCTATCATGCACTCAGCCACAAGTGACATCACAAACACAAACTGCACCCACACCACCAGCACTGGCCTATCAGGCACTGAGCCACAAGTCACATCACAAACACAAACTCCACCCACAGCACCAGCACTGGCCTATCAGGCACTCAGCCACAAGTGGCATCACAACCACAAACTCCACCCACATCACCAGCACTGGCCTATCAGGCCATCAGCCACAAGTCACATCACAACCACAAACTCCACCCACAGGTCCAGCACTGGCCTATCAGGCACTGAGCCACAAGTCACATCACAAATGTAAACTACACCAACATGAACAGCACTGGCCTATCAGGCACTCAGCCACAAGTGACATCACAAACAAAACCAGCACCCACATCACCAGCACTGGCCTATCAGGCACTCAGCCACAAGTGACATCACAAACACAAACTCCACCCACATCACCAGCACTGGCCTATCAGGCACTGAGCCACGAGTGACATCACAAACACAAACTCCACCCACGTCACCAGCAATGGCCTATCAGGCACTGAGCCACAAGTCACATCACAACCACAAACTGCAGCCACATCACCAGCACTGGACTATCATGCACTCAGCCACAAGTGACATCACAAACACAAACTCCACCCACAGGACCAGCATTGGCCTATCAGGCACTCAGCCACAAGTGACATCACAACCACAAACTGCAGCCATGTGACCAGCACTGGCCTATCAGGCACTCAGCCACAAGTGACCTCACATCCACAAACTCCACCCACATCACCAGCACTGGCCTATCAGGCACTGAGCCACAAGAGACATCACAACCACAAACTGCAGCCACAGGACCAGCACTGGCCTATCAGGCACTCAGCCACAAGTGACATCACAAACACAAACTCCACCCACATCACCAGCACTGGCCTATCAGGCACTGAGCCACAAGTGACATCACAACCACAAACTGCAGCCAGAGGACAAGCACTGGCCTATCAGGCACTTAGCCACAAGTGGCATCACAAACACAAACCGCGCCCACATAACCAGCACTGGCCTATCAGGCCATGAGCCACAAGTGACATCACAAACACAAACTGCAGCCATGTGACCAGCATGGCCAATCAGGCACTGAGCCACAAGTGACATCACAACCACAAACTCCACCCACATCACCAGCAATGGCCTATCAGGCACTGAACCACAAGTGACATCACAAACACAAACCGCACCCACATCACCAGCACTGGCCTATCAGACACTGAGCCACAAGTGACATCACAACCACAAACTCCACCCACATCACCAGCAATGGCCTATCAGGCACTGAGCCACAAGTCACATCACAACCACAAACTGCAGCCATGTGACCAGCACTGGCCTATCAGGCACTCAGCCACAAGTGACATCACAAACACAAACTCCACCCACAGGACCAGCATTGGCCTATCAGGCACTCAGCCACAAGTGACATCACGAACACAAACTGCACCCACATCACCAGCACTGGCCTATCAGGCACTGAGCCACAAGTGACATCACGAACACAAACTGCACCCACATCACCAGCATGGCCTATCAGGCACTGAGCCACAAGTGACATCACAACGACAAACTCCACCCACATCACCAGCACTGGCCTATCAGGCACTCAGCCACAAGTGACATCACAACCACAAACTCCACCCACATCACCAGCAATGGCCTATCAGGCACTGAGCCACAAGTCACATCACAAACACAAACTGCAGCCACAGGACCACCACTGGCCTATCAGGCACTCAGCCACAACTGACATCACAACCACAAACTGCACCCACATCACCAGCACTGGCCTATCAGGCACTCAGCCACAAGTGGCATCACAACCACAAACTGCAGCCACATCACCAGCACTGGCCTATCAGGCACTGAGCCACAAGTGACATCACAACCACAAACTGCACCCACATCACCAGCAATGGCCTATCAGGCACTGAGCCACAAGTCACATCACAACCACAAACTGCAGCCACATCACCAGCACTGGCCTATCATGCACTCAGCCACAAGTGACATCACGAACACAAACTCCACCCACAGGACAAGCATTGGCCTATCAGGCACTTAGCCACAAGTGACATCACAAACACAAACTGCACCCACATCACCACCACTGGCCTATCAGGCACTCAGCCACAAGTGACATCACAAACACAAACTGCAGCCAGATCACCAGCACTGGCCTATCAGGCACTGAGCCACAAGTGGCATCACAACCACAAACTGCAGCCACAGGACCAGCACTGGCCTATCAGGCACTGAGCCACAAGTGACATCACAACCACAAACTGCACCCACATCACCAGCACTGGCCTATCAGGCACTCAGCCACAAGTGACATCACAAACACAAACTCCACCCACATCACCAGCAATGGCCTATCAGGCCCTGAGCCACAAGTCACATCACAACCACAAACTGCAGCCATGTGACCAGCACTGGCCTATCAGGCACTGAGCCACAAGTGACATCACAAACACAAACACCAAGCAAATGACCAGCACTGGCCTATCAGGCACTGAGCCACAAGTGACATCACAAACACAAACACCAACCAAATGACCAGCACTGGCCTATCAGGCACTGAGCCACAAGTGACATCACAAACAAAAACGCACCCACAGGACCAGCACTGGCCTATCAGCCATTCAGCCACAAGTGACATCACAAACACAAACTCCACCCACACCACCAGCACTGGCCTATCAGGCACTGAGCCACAAGTGACATCACAAACACAAACTGCAGCCATGTGACCAGCACTGGCCTATCATGCACTCAGCCACAAGTGACATCACAACCACAAACTCCACCCACATCACCAGCACTGGCCTATCAGGCACTGAGCCACAAATGACATCACAACCACAAACTCCACCCACATCACCAGCACTGGCCTATCAGGCACTGAGCCACAAGTGACATCACAACCACAAACTGCAGCCAGAGGAGAAGCACTGGCCTATCAGGCACTGAGCCACAAGTGGCATCACAAACACAAACCGCACCCACATAACCAGCACTGGCCTATCAGGCCCTGAGCCACAAGTGACATCACAAACACAAACTGCAGCCATGTGACCAGCACTGGCCTATCATGCACTCAGCCACAAGTCACATCACAAACACAAACTGCACCCACACCACCAGCACTGGCCTATCAGGCACTGAGCCACAAGTCACATCACAAACACAAACTCCACCCACAGCACCAGCACTGGCCTATCAGGCACTCAGCCACAAGTGGCATCACAACCACAAACTGCACCCACATCACCAGCACTGGCCTATCAGGCCATCAGCCACAAGTCACATCACAACCACAAACTCCACCCACAGGTCCAGCACTGGCCTATCAGGCACAGAGCCACAAGTCACATCACAAACACAAACTCCACCCACATCACCAGCACTGGCCTATCAGGCACTCAGCCACAAGTGACATCACAACCACAAACTCCACCCACATCACCAGCACTGGCCTATCAGGCACTGAGCCACAAGTCACATCACAACCACAAACTGCACCCACATCACCAGCACTGGCCTATCATGCACTCAGCCACAAGTGACATCACAAACACAAACTGCACCCACACCACCAGCACTGGCCTATCAGGCACTGAGCCACAAGTCACATCACAAACACAAACTCCACCCACAGCACCAGCACTGGCCTATCAGGCACTCAGCCACAAGTGGCATCACAACCACAAACTCCACCCACATCACCAGCACTGGCCTATCAGGCCATCAGCCACAAGTCACATCACAACCACAAACTCCACCCACAGGTCCAGCACTGGCCTATCAGGCACTGAGCCACAAGTCACATCACAAATGTAAACTACACCAACATGAACAGCACTGGCCTATCAGGCACTCAGCCACAAGTGACATCACAAACAAAACCAGCACCCACATCACCAGCACTGGCCTATCAGGCACTCAGCCACAAGTGACATCACAAACACAAACTCCACCCACATCACCAGCACTGGCCTATCAGGCACTGAGCCACGAGTGACATCACAAACACAAACTCCACCCACGTCACCAGCAATGGCCTATCAGGCACTGAGCCACAAGTCACATCACAACCACAAACTGCAGCCACATCACCAGCACTGGACTATCATGCACTCAGCCACAAGTGACATCACAAACACAAACTCCACCCACAGGACCAGCATTGGCCTATCAGGCACTCAGCCACAAGTGACATCACAACCACAAACTGCAGCCATGTGACCAGCACTGGCCTATCAGGCACTCAGCCACAAGTGACCTCACATCCACAAACTCCACCCACATCACCAGCACTGGCCTATCAGGCACTGAGCCACAAGAGACATCACAACCACAAACTGCAGCCACAGGACCAGCACTGGCCTATCAGGCACTCAGCCACAAGTGACATCACAAACACAAACTCCACCCACATCACCAGCACTGGCCTATCAGGCACTCAGCCACAAGTGACATCACAACCACAAACTGCAGCCAGAGGACAAGCACTGGCCTATCAGGCACTTAGCCACAAGTGGCATCACAAACACAAACCGCGCCCACATAACCAGCACTGGCCTATCAGGCCATGAGCCACAAGTGACATCACAAACACAAACTGCAGCCATGTGACCAGCATGGCCAATCAGGCACTGAGCCACAAGTGACATCACAACCACAAACTCCACCCACATCACCAGCACTGGCCTATCAGGCACTGAACCACAAGTGACATCACAAACACAAACCGCACCCACATCACCAGCACTGGCCTATCAGACACTGAGCCACAAGTGACATCACAACCACAAACTCCACCCACATCACCAGCAATGGCCTATCAGGCACTGAGCCACAAGTCACATCACAACCACAAACTGCAGCCATGTGACCAGCACTGGCCTATCAGGCACTCAGCCACAAGTGACATCACAAACACAAACTCCACCCACATCACCAGTACTGGCCTATCAGGCACTGAGCCACAAGTGACATCACAACCACAAACTGCACCCACATCACCAGCACTGGCCTATCAGGCTCTGAGTCACAAGAGACATCACAACCACAAACTGCACCCACATCACCAGCACTGGCCTATCAGGCACTCAGCCACAAGTGACATCACGAACACAAACTGCACCCACATCACCAGCATGGCCTATCAGGCACTGAGCCACAAGTGACATCACAACGACAAACTCCACCCACATCACCAGCACTGGCCTATCAGGCACTCAGCCACAAGTGACATCACAACCACAAACTCCACCCACATCACCAGCAATGGCCTATCAGGCACTGAGCCACAAGTCACATCACAAACACAAACTGCAGCCACAGGACCACCACTGGCCTATCAGGCACTCAGCCACAACTGACATCACAACCACAAACTGCACCCACATCACCAGCACTGGCCTATCAGGCACTCAGCCACAAGTGGCATCACAACCACAAACTGCAGCCACATCACCAGCACTGGCCTATCAGGCACTGAGCCACAAGTGACATCACAACCACAAACTGCACCCACATCACCAGCAATGGCCTATCAGGCACTGAGCCACAAGTCACATCACAACCACAAACTGCAGCCACATCACCAGCACTGGCCTATCATGCACTCAGCCACAAGTGACATCACGAACACAAACTCCACCCACAGGACAAGCATTGGCCTATCAGGCACTTAGCCACAAGTGACATCACAAACACAAACTGCACCCACATCACCACCACTGGCCTATCAGGCACTCAGCCACAAGTGACATCACAAACACAAACTGCAGCCAGATCACCAGCACTGGCCTATCAGGCACTGAGCCACAAGTGGCATCACAACCACAAACTGCAGCCACAGGACCAGCACTGGCCTATCAGGCACTGAGCCACAAGTGACATCACAACCACAAACTGCACCCACATCACCAGCACTGGCCTATCAGGCACTCAGCCACAAGTGACATCACAAACACAAACTCCACCCACATCACCAGCAATGGCCTATCAGGCCCTGAGCCACAAGTCACATCACAACCACAAACTGCAGCCATGTGACCAGCACTGGCCTATCAGGCACTGAGCCACAAGTGACATCACAAACACAAACACCAAGCAAATGACCAGCACTGGCCTATCAGGCACTGAGCCACAATTGACATCACAAACACAAACACCAACCAAATGACCAGCACTGGCCTATCAGGCACTGAGCCACAAGTGACATCACAAACAAAAACGCACCCACAGGACCAGCACTGGCCTATCAGCCATTCAGCCACAAGTGACATCACAAACACAAACTCCACCCACATCACCAGCACTGGCCTATCAGGCACTGAGCCACAAGTGACATCACAAACACAAACTGCAGCCATGTGACCAGCACTGGCCTATCATGCACTCAGCCACAAGTGACATCACAACCACAAACTCCACCCACATCACCAGCACTGGCCTATCAGGCACTGAGCCACAAATGACATCACAACCACAAACTCCACCCACATCACCAGCACTGGCCTATCAGGCACTGAGCCACAAGTGACATCACAACCACAAACTGCAGCCAGAGGAGAAGCACTGGCCTATCAGGCACTGAGCCACAAGTGGCATCACAAACACAAACCGCACCCACATAACCAGCACTGGCCTATCAGGCACTGAGCCACAAGTCACATCACAAACACAAACTGCAGCCATGTGACCAGCACTGGCCTATCATGCACTCAGCCACAAGTGACATCACAAACACAAACTGCACCCACACCACCAGCACTGGCCTATCAGGCACTGAGCCACAAGTCACATCACAAACACAAACTCCACCCACAGCACCAGCACTGGCCTATCAGGCACTCAGCCACAAGTGGCATCACAACCACAAACTCCACCCACATCACCAGCACTGGCCTATCAGGCACTGAGCCACAAGTGACATCACAAACACAAACTCCACCCACATCACCAGCACTGGCCTATCAGGCACTGAGCCACAAGTGACATCACAACCACAAACTGCAGCCATGTGACCAGCACTGGCCTATCAGGCACTCAGCCACAAGTGGCATCACAAACACAAACCGCACCCACATCACCAGCACTGGCCTATCAGGCCCTGAGCCACAAGTGACATCACAAACACAAACTGCAGCCATGTGACCAGCACTGGCCTATCATGCACTCAGCCACAAGTGACATCACAAACACAAACTCCACCCACATCACCAGCAATGGCCTATCAGGCACTGAGCCACAAGTGACATCACAACCACAAACTGCACCCACATCACCAGCACTGGCCTATCAGGCACTGAGCCACAAATGACATCACAACCACAAACTCCACCCACATCACCAGCACTGGCCTATCAGGCCCTGAGCCACAAGTGGCATCACAACCACAAACTCCACCCACATCACCAGCACTGGCCTATCAGGCCCTGAGCCACAAGTGACATCACAACCACAAACTGCAGACATGTGACCAGCACTGGCCTATCAGGCACTGAGCCACAAGTCACATCACAAACACAAACTGCAGCCACATGACCAGCACTGGCCTATCAGGCACTCAGCCACAAGTGACATCACAAACAAAACCAGCACCCACATCACCAGCACTGGCCTATCAGGCACTGAGCCACAAGTGACATCACAAACACAAACTCCACCCACAGCACCAGCACTGGCCTATCAGGCCCTGAGCCACAAGTGACATCACAAACACAAACTGCACCCACAGGACCAGCACTGGCCTATCAGGCACTCAGCCACAAGTGACCTCACAAACACAAACTGCACCCACATGACTACCACTGGCCTATCAGGCACTGAGCCACAAGAGACATCACAAACACAAACTGCAGCCACATCACCAGCACTGGCCTATCAGGCACTGAGCCACAAGCGAACTCATAACTAAAAACTGCAGCCATGTGACTAGCACTGGCCTATCAGACACTGAGCCACAAGTGACATCACAACCACAAACTCCACCCACAGGACCAGCATTGGCCTATCAGGCACTCAGCCACAAGTGACATCACAAACACAAACTGCAGCCATGTGACCAGCACTGGCCTATCAGGCACTCAGCCACAAGTGACCTCACATCCACAAACTCCACCCACATCACCAGCACTGGCCTATCAGGCACTGAGCCACAAGTCACATCACAACCACAAACTGCAGCCACATCACCAGCACTGGCCTATCAGGCACTCAGCCATAAGTGACATCACAACCACAAACCGCACCCACATCACCAGCACTGGCCAATCAGGCACTGAGCCACAAAATACATCACAAACACAAACTGCAGCCATGTAACCACCACTGCCCTATCAGGCACTGAGCCACAAGTGACATCACAAACACAAACTGCACACACGTGACAGGCACTGGCCAATCAGGCACTGAGCCACAGCTGAAATGACAACCACAAACTGCAGACATGTGACCAGCACTGGCCTGTCAGGCACTCAGCCACAAGTGACCTCACAACCACAAACTACAGCCACAGGACCAGCAATGTCCTATCAGGCACTCAGCCACAAGTGACATCACAAACACAAACTCCACCCACATCACCAGCACTGGCCTATCAGACACTGAGCCACAAGTGACATCACAAACACAAACTCCACCCACATCACCAGCAATGGCCTATCAGGCACTGAGCCACAAGTCACATCACAACCACAAACTGCAGCCACATCACCAGCACTGGCCTATCAGGCACTCAGCCACAAGTGACATCACAACCACAAACTCCACCCACAGGACCAGCATTGGCCTATCAGGCACTGAGCCACAAGTGACATCACAAACACAAACTCCACCCACATCACCAGCACTGGCCTATCAGGCACTCAGCCACAAGTGACATCACAAACACAAACTGCAGCCAGATCACCAGCACTGGCCTATCAGGCACTGAGCCACAAGTGACATCACAACCACAAACTGCAGCCACAGGACCAGCACTGGCCTATCAGGCACAGAGCCACAAGTCACATCACAAACACAAACTCCACCCACATCACCAGCACTGGCCTATCAGGCACTGAGCCACAAATGACATCACAACCACAAACTCCACCCACATCACCAGCACTGGCCTATCAGGCACTGAGCCACAAGTGACATCACAAACACAAACCGCGCCCATATAACCAGCACTGGCCTATCAGGCACTGAGCCACAAGTGACATCACAGCCACAAACTGCACTCACATCACCAGCACTGGCCTATCAGGCACTCAGCTACAAGTGACATCACAAACACAAACTGCAGCCATGTGACCAGCACTGGCCTATCATGCACTCAGCCACAAGTGACATCACAACCACAAACTCCACCCACATCACCAGCACTGGCCTATCAGGCACTGAGCCACAAGTCACATCACAACCACAAACTGCACCCACATCACCAGCACTGGCCTATCAGGCACTCAGCCACAAGTGACATCACAAACACAAACTCCACCCACATCACCAGCAATGGCCTATCAGGCCCTGAGCCACAAGTGACATCACAAACACAAACACCAACCAAATGACCAGCACTGGCCTATCAGGCACTGAGCCACAAGTGACATCACAAACACAAACACCAAGCAAATGACCAGCACTGGCCTATCAGGCACTGAGCCACAAGTGACATCACAAACACAAACACCAACCAAATGACCAGCACTGGCCTATCAGGCACTGAGCCACAAGTGACATCACAAACAAAAACGCACCCACAGGACCAGCACTGGCCTATCAGCCATTCAGCCACAAGTGACATCACAAACACAAACTCCACCCACACCACCAGCAATGCCCTATCAGGCACTGAGCCACAAGTGACATCACAAACACAAACTCCACCCACATCACCAGCACTGGCCTATCAGGCACTGAGCCACAAGTGACATCACAAACACAAACTCCACCCACATCACCAGCACTGGCCTATCAGGCACTGAGCCACAAGTGACATCACAACCACAAACTGCAGCCAGAGGAGAAGCACTGGCCTATCAGGCACTGAGCCACAAGTGGCATCACAAACACAAACCGCACCCACATAACCAGCACTGGCCTATCAGGCCCTGATCCACAAGTGACATCACAAACACAAACTGCAGCCATGTGACCAGCACTGGCCTATCATGCACTCAGCCACAAGTGACATCACAAACACAAACTGCACCCACACCACCAGCACTGGCCTATCAGGCACTGAGCCACAAGTCACATCACAACCACAAACTGCAGCCAGAGGACAAGCACTGGCCTATCAGGCACTGAGCCACAAGTGGCATCACAACCACAAACTCCACCCACATCACCAGCACTGGCCTATCAGGCACTCAGCCACAAGTGGCATCACAACCACAAACTGCACCCACATCACCAGCACCGGCCTATCAGGCACTGAGCCACAAGTCACATCACAAATGTAAACTACACCAACATGAACAGCACTGGCCTATCAGGCACTCAGCCACAAGTGACATCACAAACAAAACCAGCACCCACATCACCAGCACTGGCCTATCAGGCACTGAGCCACAAGTGGCATCACAAACACAAACCGCACCCACATAACCAGCACTGGCCTATCAGGCACTGAGCCACGAGTGACATCACAAACACAAACTCCACCCACATCACCAGCAATGGCCTATCAGGCACTGAGCCACAAGTCACATCACAACCACAAACTGCAGCCACATCACCAGCACTGGACTATCATGCACTCAGCCACAAGTGACATCACAAACACAAACTCCACCCACAGGACCAGCATTGGCCTATCAGGCACTCAGCCACAAGTGACATCACAACCACAAACTGCAGCCATGTGACCAGCACTGGCCTATCAGGCACTCAGCCACAAGTGACCTCACATCCACAAACTCCACCCACATCACCAGCACTGGCCTATCAGGCACTGAGCCACAAGAGACATCACAACCACAAACTGCAGCCACAGGACCAGCACTGGCCTATCAGGCACTGAGCCACAAGTGACATCACAAACACAAACTCCACCCACATCACCAGCACTGGCCTATCAGGCACTGAGCCACAAGTGACATCACAACCACAAACTGCAGCCAGAGGACAAGCACTGGCCTATCAGGCACTTAGCCACAAGTGGCATCACAAACACAAACCGCGCCCACATAACCAGCACTGGCCTATCAGGCCATGAGCCACAAGTGACATCACAAACACAAACTGCAGCCATGTGACCAGCATGGCCAATCAGGCACTGAGCCACAAGTGACATCACAACCACAAACTCCACCCACATCACCAGCAATGGCCTATCAGGCACTGAACCACAAGTGACATCACAAACACAAACCGCACCCACATCACCAGCACTGGCCTATCAGACACTGAGCCACAAGTGACATCACAACCACAAACTCCACCCACATCACCAGCAATGGCCTATCAGGCACTGAGCCACAAGTCACATCACAACCACAAACTGCAGCCATGTGACCAGCACTGGCCTATCAGGCACTCAGCCACAAGTGACATCACAAACACAAACTCCACCCACAGGACCAGCATTGGCCTATCAGGCACTCAGCCACAAGTGACATCACGAACACAAACTGCACCCACATCACCAGCACTGGCCTATCAGGCACTGAGCCACAAGTGACATCACGAACACAAACTGCACCCACATCACCAGCATGGCCTATCAGGCACTGAGCCACAAGTGACATCACAACGACAAACTCCACCCACATCACCAGCACTGGCCTATCAGGCACTCAGCCACAAGTCACATCACAACCACAAACTCCACCCACATCACCAGCAATGGCCTATCAGGCACTGAGCCACAAGTCACATCACAAACACAAACTGCAGCCACAGGACCACCACTGGCCTATCAGGCACTCAGCCACAACTGACATCACAACCACAAACTGCACCCACATCACCAGCACTGGCCTATCAGGCCCTGAGCCACAAGTGACATCACAAACACAAACTGCAGCCATGTGACCAGCACTGGCCTATCATGCACTCAGCCACAAGTGACATCACAAACACAAACCGCACCCACATAACCAGCACTGGCCTATCAGGCACTGAGCCACAAGTGGCATCACAAACACAAACTCCACCCACATCACCAGCACTGGCCTATCAGGCACTGAGCCACAAGTGACATCACAAACACAAACACCAACTAAATGACCAGCACTGGCCTATCAGGCACTCAGCCACAAGTGACATCACAAACAAAAACGCACCCACAGGACCAGCACTGGCCTATCAGCCATTCAGCCACAAGTGACATCACAAACACAAACTCCACCCACACCACCAGCACTGGCCTATCAGGCACTGAGCCACAAGTCACATCACAACCACAAACTGCACCCACATCACCAGCACTGGCCTATCAGGCACTGAGCCACAAGTGACATCACAAACACAAACTCCACCCACATCACCAGCACTGGCCTATCAGGCACTGAGCCACAAGTGACATCACAACCACAAACTGCAGCCAGCTGACTAGCTCTGGCATATCAGGCACTGAGCCACAAGTGACATCACAACCACAAACTGCAGCCAGAGGAGAAGCACTGGCCTATCAGGCACTGAGCCACAAGTGGCATCACAACCACAAACCGCACCCACATAACCAGCACTGGCCTATCAGGCCCTGAGCCACAAGTGACATCACAAACACAAACTGCAGCCATGTGACCAGCACTGGCCTATCATGCACTCAGCCACAAGTGACATCACAAACACAAACCGCACCCACATAACCAGCACTGGCCTATCAGGCACTGAGCCACAAGTGGCATCACAAACACAAACTCCACCCACATCACCAGCACTGGCCTATCAGGCACTGAGCCACAAGTGACATCACAAACACAAACACCAAGCAAATGACCAGCACTGGCCTATCAGGCACTGAGCCACAAGTGACATCACAAACACAAACACCAACCAAATGACCAGCACTGGCCTATCAGGCACTGAGCCACAAGTGACATCACAAACAAAAACGCACCCACAGGACCAGCACTGGCCTATCAGCCATTCAGCCACAAGTGACATCACAAACACAAACTCCACCCACACCACCAGCACTGGCCTATCAGGCACTGAGCCACAATTCACATCACAACCACAAACTGCACCCACATCACCAGCACTGGCCTATCAGGCCCTGAGCCACAAGTGACATCACAAACACAAACTGCAGCCATGTGACCAGCACTGGCCTATCAGGCACTGAGCCACAAGGGACATCACAACCACAAACTGCACCCACATCACCAGCACTGGCCTATCAGGCACTGAGCCACAAGTGACATCACAAACACAAACTCCACCCACATCACCAGCACTGGCCTATCAGGCACTGAGCCACAAGTGACATCACAACCACAAACTGCAGCCAGAGGAGAAGCACTGGCCTATCAGGCACTCAGCCACAAGTGGCATCACAAACACAAACCGCACCCACATAACCAGCACTGGCCTATCAGGCCCTGAGCCACAAGTGACATCACAAACACAAACTGCAGCCATGTGACCAGCACTGGCCTATCATGCACTCAGCCACAAGTGACATCACAAACACAAACCGCACCCACATAACCAGCACTGGCCTATCAGGCACTGAGCCACAAGTGGCATCACAAACACAAACTCCACCCACATCACCAGCACTGGCCTATCAGGCACTCAGCCACAAGTGGCATCACAACCACAAACTGCACCCACATCACCAGCACTGGCCTATCAGGCACTGAGCCACAAGTGACATCACAACCACAAACTGCACCCACATCACCAGCACTGGCCTATCAGGCACTGAGCCACAAATGACATCACAACCACAAACTCCACCCACATCACCAGCACTGGCCTATCAGGCCCTGAGCCACAAGTGGCATCACAACCACAAACTCCACCCACATCACCAGCACTGGCCTATCAGGCCCTGAGCCACAAGTGACATCACAAACACAAACTGCAGACATGTGACCAGCACTGGCCTATCAGGCACTGAGCCACAAGTCACATCACAAACACAAACTGCAGCCACATGACCAGCACTGGCCTATCAGGCACTCAGCCACAAGTGACATCACAAACAAAACCAGCACCCACATCACCAGCACTGGCCTATCAGGCACTGAGCCACAAGTGACATCACAAACACAAACTCCACCCACAGCACCAGCACTGGCCTATCAGGCCCTGAGCCACAAGTGACATCACAAACACAAACTGCACCCACAGGACCAGCACTGGCCTATCAGGCACTGAGCCACAAGTGACATCACAAACACAAACTCCACCCACATCACCAGCAATGGCCTATCAGGCACTGAGCCACAAGTGACATCACAACCACAAACTGCAGCCACATCACCAGCACTGGCCTATCAGGCACTGAGCCACAAGCGAACTCATAACCAAAAACTGCAGCCATGTGACTAGCACTGGCCTATCAGGCACTCAGCCACAAGTGACATCACAAACACAAACTGCAGCCATGTGACCAGCACTGGCCTATCAGGCACTCAGCCACAAGTGACCTCACATCCACAAACTCCACCCACATCACCAGCACTGGCCTATCAGGCACTGAGCCACAAGTCACATCACAACCACAAACTGCAGCCACATCACCAGCACTGGCCTATCAGGCACTCAGCCACAAGTGACATCACAACCACAAACCGCACCCACATCACCAGCACTGGCCAATCAGGCACTAAGCCACAAAATACATCACAAACACAAACTGCAGCCATGTAACCACCACTGCCCTATCAGGCACTGAGCCACAAGTGACATCACAAACACAAACTGCACACACGTGACAGGCACTGGCCAATCAGGCACTGAGCCACAGCTGAAATGACAACCACAAACTGCAGACATGTGACCAGCACTGGCCTGTCAGGCACTCAGCCACAAGTGACCTCACAACCACAAACTACAGCCACAGGACCAGCAATGTCCTATCAGGCACTCAGCCACAAGTGACATCACAAACACAAACTCCACCCACATCACCAGCAATGGCCTATCAGGCACTGAGCCACAAGTCACATCACAACCACAAACTGCAGCCACAGCACCAGCACTGGCCTATCAGGCACTCAGCCACAAGTGACATCACAACCACAAACTCCACCCACAGGACCAGCATTGGCCTATCAGGCACTGAGCCACAAGTGACATCACAAACACAAACTGCACCCACATCACCAGCACTGGCCTATCAGGCGCTGAGCCACAAGTGACATCACAACCACAAACTGCACCCACATCACCAGCATGGCCAATCAGGCACTGAGCCACAAGTGACATCACAACGACAAACTCCACCCACATCACCAGCACTGGCCTATCAGGCACTGAGCCACAAGTGACATCACAACCACAAACTCCACCCACATCACCAGCACTGGCCTATCAGGCACTGAGCCACAAGTGACATCACAACCACAAACTACAGCCACAGGACCAGCAATGGCCTATCAGGCACTGAGCCACAAGTCACATCACAACCACAAACTCCACCCACATCACCAGCACTGGCCTATCAGGCACTGAGCCACAAGTGACATCACAACCACAAACTGCACCCACATCACCAGCACTGGCCTATCAGGCTCTGAGTCACAAGAGACATCACAACCACAAACTGCAGCCACATCACCAGCACTGGCCTATGAGACACTGAGCCACAAGTGACATCACAAACACAAAGTGCACCCACAGGACCAGCAGTGGCCTATCAGGCACTTAGCCACAAGTGACATCACAACCACAAACTCCACCCACATCACCAGCACTGGCCTATCAGGCACAGAGCCACAAGTCACATCACAAACACAAACTGCACCCACATCACCAGCACTGGCCTATCAGACACTGAGCCACAAGTGACATCACAAACACAAACTCCACCCACCTCACCAGCACTGGCCTATCAGGCACGGAGCCACAAGTGACATCACAAACACAAACTCCACCCACATCACCAGCACTGGCCTATCAGACACTGAGCCACAAGTGACATCACAAACACAAACTCCACCCACATCACCAGCACTGGCCTATCAGGCACTGAGCCACAAGTCACATCACAACCACAAACTGCAGCCATGGGACCAGCACTGGCCTATCAGGCACTGAGCCACAAGTGACCTCACAAACACAAACTGCACCCACATGACTACCACTGGCCTATCAGGCACTGAGCCACAAGAGACATCACAAACACAAGCTGCACCCACATCACCAGCACTGGCCTATCAGACACTGAGCCACAAGTCACATCACAACCACAAACTCCACCCACAGCACCAGCACTGGCCTATCAGGCACTGAGCCACAAGAGACATCACAAACAGAAAATGCAGCCACACCACCAGCACTGGCCTATCAGGCACTAAGCCACAAGCGAACTCATAACTAAAAACTGCAGCCATGTGACCAGCATTGGCCTATCAGGCACTGAGACACAAGTGACATCACAAACACAAACTCCACCCACATCACCAGCACTGGCCTATCACGTCCTGAGCCACAAGTGACATCACAAACACAAACTCCACCCACATCACCAGCACTGGCCTATCAGGCACGGAGCCACAAGTGACATCACAAACACAAACTGCACCCACATCACCAGCACTGGCCTATCAGGCACTGAGCCACAAGTGACATCACAAACACAAACTCCACCCACATCACCAGCAATGGCCTATCAGGCACTGAGCCACAAGTGACATCACAACCACAAACACCAACCAAATGACCAGCACTGGCCTATCAGGCACTGAGCCACAAGTGACATCACAAACACAAACTGCAGCCATGTGACCAGCACTGGCCTATCAGGCACTCAGCCACAAGTGACATCACGAACACAAACTCCACCCACATCACCAGCACTGGCCTATCAGGCACTGAGCCACAAGTCACATCACAATCACAAACTCCACCCATAGGACCAGCACTGGCCTATCAGGCACTGAGCCACAAGTGACATCACAACCACAAACTCCACCCACATCACCAGCACTGGCCTATCAGGCACTGAGCCACAAGTCACATCACAACCACAAACTCCACCCACATCACCAGCAATGGCCTATCAGGCACTGAGCCACAAGTGACATCACAACCACAAACTGCACCCACACCACCAGCACTGGCCTATCAGACACTGAGCCACAAGTCACATCACAAACACAAACTGCAGCCAGAGGACAAGCACTGGCCTATCAGGCACTGAGCCACAAGTGGCATCACAACCACAAACTGCACCCACATCACCAGCACTGGCCTATCAGGCACTCAGCCACAAGTGGCATCACAACCACAAACTGCACCCACATCACCAGCACCGGCCTATCAGGCACTGAGCCACAAGTCACATCACAAATGTAAACTACACCAACATGAACAGCACTGGCCTATCAGGCACTCAGCCACAAGTGACATCACAACCACAAACTCCACCCACAGGACCAGCACTGGCCTATCAGGCACTCAGCCACAAGTGACATCACAAACAAAACCAGCACCCACATCAACAGCACTCGCCTATCAGGCACTCAGCCACAAGTGACATCACAAACACAAACTCCACCCACATCACCAGCACTGGCCTATCAGGCACTGAGCCACGAGTGACATCACAAACACAAACTCCACCCACATCACCAGCAATGGCCTATCAGGCACTGAGCCACAAGTCACATCACAACCACAAACTGCAGCCACATCACCAGCACTGGACTATCATGCACTCAGCCACAAGTGACATCACAAACACAAACTCCACCCACAGGACCAGCATTGGCCTATCAGGCACTCAGCCACAAGTGACATCACAACCACAAACTGCAGCCATGTGACCAGCACTGGCCTATCAGGCACTCAGCCACAAGTGACCTCACATCCACAAACTCCACCCACATCACCAGCACTGGCCTATCAGGCACTGAGCCACAAGAGACATCACAACCACAAACTGCAGCCACAGGACCAGCACTGGCCTATCAGGCACTCAGCCACAAGTGACATCACAAACACAAAGTGCACCCACAGGACCAGCACTGGCCTATCAGGCACTGAGCCACAAGTGATATCACAACCACAAACTGCAGCCAGAGGACAAGCACTGGCCTATCAGGCACTTAGCCACAAGTGGCATCACAAACACAAACCGCACCCACATAACCAGCACTGGCCTATCAGGCCATGAGCCACAAGTGACATCACAAACACAAACTGCACCCACATCACCAGCATGGCCAATCAGGCACTGAGCCACAAGTGACATCACAAACACAAACTCCACCCACATCACCAGCAATAGCCTATCAGGCACTGAACCACAAGTGACATCACAAACACAAACCGCACCCACATCACCAGCACTGGCCTATCAGACACTGAGCCACAAGTGACATCACAACCACAAACTCCACCCACATCACCAGCAATGGCCTATCAGGCACTGAGCCACAAGTCACATCACAACCACAAACTGCAGCCATGTGACCAGCACTGGCCTATCAGGCACTCAGCCACAAGTGACATCACAAACACAAACTCCACCCACAGGACCAGCATTGGCCTATCAGGCACTCAGCCACAAGTGACATCACGAACACAAACTGCACCCACATCACCAGCACTGGCCTATCAGGCACTGAGCCACAAGTGACATCACGAACACAAACTGCACCCACATCACCAGCACTGGCCTATCAGGCACTGAGCCACAAGTGACATCACAACGACAAACTCCACCCACATCACCAGCACTGGCCTATCAGGCACTCAGCCACAAGTGACATCACAAACACAAACTCCACCCACATCACCAGCACTGGCCTATCAGGCACTGAGCCACAAGTCACATCACAACCACAAACTGCAGCCACAGGACCACCACTGGCCTATCAGGCACTCAGCCACAACTGACATCACAACCACAAACTGCACCCACATCACCAGCACTGGCCTATCAGGCACTGAGCCACAAGTCACATCACAACCACAAACTGCAGCCACATCACCAGCACTGGCCTATCATGCACTCAGCCACAAGTGACATCACGAACACAAACTCCACCCACAGGACAAGCATTGGCCTATCAGGCACTTAGCCACAAGTGACATCACAAACACAAACTGCAGCCACATCACCAGCACTGGCCTATCAGGCACTCAGCCACAAGTGACATCACAAACACAAACTGCACCCACATCACCAGCACTGGCCTATCAGGCACTGAGCCACAAGTGACATCACAACCACAAACTGCAGCCACAGGACCAGCACTGGCCTATCAGGCACAGAGCCACAAGTCACATCACAACCACAAACTCCACCCACAGGACCAGCACTGGCCTATCAGGCTCTGAGTCACAAGAGACATCACAACCACAAACTGCAGCCACATCACCAGCACTGGCCTATCAGGCACTCAGCCACAAGTGACATCACAAACACAAACTCCACCCACATCACCAGCAATGGCCTATCAGGCACTGAGCCACAAGTGACATCACAACCACAAACTGCAGCCAGAGGAGAAGCACTGGCCTATCAGGCACTGAGCCACAAGTGGCATCACAAACACAAACCGCACCCACATAACCAGCACTGGCCTATCAGGCCCTGAGCCACAAGTCACATCACAAACACAAACTGCAGCCATGTGACCAGCACTGGCCTATCATGCACTCAGCCACAAGTGACATCACAAACACAAACTGCACCCACACCACCAGCACTGGCCTATCAGGCACTGAGCCACAAGTCACATCACAACCACAAACTGCAGCCAGAGGAGAAGCACTGGCCTATCAGGCACTCAGCCACAAGTGACATCACAAACACAAACTGCAGCCATGTGACCAGCACTGGCCTATCAGGCACTCAGCCACAAGTGACATCACAAACACAAACTCCACCCACATCACCAGCACTGGCCTATCAGGCACTGAGCCACAAGTGGCATCACAAACACAAACTCCACCCACATCACCAGCACTGG
>NW_027118624.1:0-65981 GCF_036417845.1 Apteryx mantelli | reverse complement strand
TTATCTTTTTTTCGGGATGTACCAACAACATTCCACATTCTCTCTGCATATCTGGATGATTACGTATATCATAAAATAGATCAACATATGGTACTTCATCCCATTTTTCAAGTTCTTAACAATATCTCATTAATGGACCTATAACACCCGGATCTAAACTTCCGTGTTCAGGCCACCGGGGTCCATCATACTCATATTGTGGCCACCA
Organism: Apteryx mantelli; assembly: GCF_036417845.1. NCBI lineage: Eukaryota > Metazoa > Chordata > Aves > Apterygiformes > Apterygidae > Apteryx > Apteryx mantelli. The sequence goes on along the minus strand of NW_027118624.1, from coordinate 65,773 downwards.
ATTCGTACAATAATCTATAAATCGACTTTTACTCATACTCTGAAAATATCCCGCACTTTTCCATGCTTTAATAAACATCCTAACGGAGAATTATCCGGTATTACCATGGTCTTACACACTCACTCCACACACACACACACTAAATCTACGGGGTAGAAACGGAAAGATAGCCTCTGATGGGAAACAAAAGACCAAACCAAACTCACGAGACAGCCACGTATGTCCGTGAGTGCTGGACCTGCGGGGCTTTCGCTCCGTCTGACGGCCAGCGCCTAGGCTTCCACAGACCAGACCTCGAGCTCGTTAGCCCAACCTTGCGTGAATCGCCGTCACGTCTTATTAGGCAGGCACCCGACCAAATATTACAATAAAGCACCTTCGGGCTTACCACTTTGGGACGTCAGGAGCAGCGCAGAGCGGGCGCAGCCGATGGCTCCCCGAGAATTCCTCGGTGCCGGCACGGAGCAAAATCGGAAAGCGAACCGTCAACACTACTCCCGAAGTCCCATCTGGGTCGCCAGAAAACTGTTGCCCGTAAAGAAACACATAACTACGAAAGCAGTTATATGCGGTGCTTTATTCGGGGCCCGGGGTCTCAGGGACTCATGTCCAAAGCTGAGAATCCCAAATCCCCGTTTAACTTGGTTAATATTTATAGTGTTCGGTTACGTAACAAATCAACAGAATTGCTAAGCTACATGATTGTTTCCCATTTATAGTTTCTTCAGTTACTGTTGCCAAGATTTGCTTATCATTACCTAGTTCATCAGATTGTGCTGTACCCAGTTCATCAGATTGTACTGTACCCACTTCATCAGATTGTACTGTACCCAACACCTGCAATTATACCTTCATCTTGTCTACCAAGTATAACCTATTCTAATCAATATAATGTAACAATTCCCCCCTTTGAAAATACTTCAAGTCTTTCCAGACTGCAAGATTTTCATCATCAGTTCCGCAGATTTCCATATTCTTTGGACCGTCTCAAACTGGTGATTGTAGCTGCAATGAATTATTTCCAATGTCTTCATATCTCGGGGGAAGTTCATGATTCTTCCTGGTAACAGCTTTTAAAATTTTCCCCAAGTGTTGCCGTTCCTTATTAACAATATTTTGAATCAAACGCAACACTCCCATAATAGCTAACATAATAATTATAATTATTATACACCACTGAATTAAAGATGCTACCCAACCAGAGATGTTCAATCCAAATGACTTTGCTAAAGCAGCCACCCAATTATGGGTACTTTCTTCTCTTTCTTCCTCAGTTGCACGTTCAATTTGTGTTAGCTGAGACAAATCACGTTCTACCGCGGCTGTAACATTCGGAATATGTACACAACAATGATCAATCTTATCTCGTAAATAACCACATACTCCATGTTCTTTTAGCAACAGCATATCTAATGCCATTCTATTTTGCAGGGTCATTTTTGTGGTTGCCTGTAATTGTAAGTTTATTTCCTTAAATCCTTCTTTAGTCACTCTTGCTAGCCTTTCCGTTTGTCCTAACAACCGGTACAACATTTCTCTATTCCGATAAGTACTAATTGGAGCAAACAATGATTCTAAAGCCCAACCTAACTTCACACCGGATGATGGTTCTTGCCAATCATCATCATCCTTTATTTCTCTCTTCATTATCCATAAATTTTCTAATCTACCCTTAAATGGCGCTTTCTTCCAAATTGGGCAGAGAGTTGGTAACCCTAAAGTTATTTCAGTCACCAACACTCAACCAAGGGGAGGTGAGTCGTCCATTGTCCATCACTTGTAACCCAAACTAAATTTCCTGTGCTCCTGCTCGTAGTTCTACAATCTATTCTCACTCCGAATTGTATTACAGGTTCACTCATGGAGTATTTAATTCCTCTACAGGCACAACCTGTCCTTAATGCAAGGACCACAGGTGGAAAGGTAACTTCACTTTCGGGGTGTCACAAGCGTATACTTTTGTACAGTTCTAGACTGGGTGTTTTTCAGCTAACTTTCTTTTGCATTAGATTTTCTTGTGTTTCCTGTTGTGGCGCCTGGATTATTTTGTATTGGTTGCATTTCGTCTTTTTCCAATCTTTTAACTCTCTCCTGGCTCTGTTTCTTTTCTGCATAGGTTCTGATTTTGCTAGTAACCTCTAATGCCCTTTTTCCATAATCAAAACTCTCTTTAATCCAAACAATACAGGTGTGGTTCTGCTACATCTGTCTTACTTACATTTCGCAATGATAAAATCATAGTACCCCTTCGTGTATCACTATCCCATCGGATTGTAAACCCAGTTGACAATTTGGACTCATTCTTCTGCCAATAGCAACTAATGCTCTTGGATTGAACTTCTCATATCTCCAACAAAATCACAAGTCAAATTTACATCCATTCGTTCTTCTATATGTACAGTAGCATATGTATGTATTATTTGAGCGAAACCATTACTTAATCCTACCCAGCATAGTATTACCAAGATGTAAATCTCAGTTTTGTAGGAGTGATCATTTTTACCCCCCATTGTGATGGTACCTTCTTCACTCTGGTATAATGAATCCAATTATCAATTCCTGCTACTTTCACAGCGGTAAATGTTATCAATAGCACCAAATAAAGTCCATGCCACTGTTCCTTTAAGGCTCCGTTTGCCAATTTCGAACATACGCTTGGTCTCCTGGTTGATTCTCCAACGGCAAAGGGCGATTCCAGATGATCGCGGCACGTAAGGCTTCTGTGAGTAATCTGCTTAAAGAAATTATATAACTATAAACATCTTGATCTCCTTGGAGGTGTAAAATCTGCACTTCCCATTCCCTTCGTTGGTGCGAGTATATGGCTTACCGTACAGAATTTCATAGGGACTTACAGACAACCCTTCTCTAGGTTTTATACGAATTCTCAATAAAGCAAGGGGCAATGCCTGTGGCCATTGGATTTGAGCTTCCTGGCATATCTTTTTAATTTGTCCTTTTAATGTTTGATTCATCCTTTCTACCTTTCCACTAGATTGTGGCCTCCACGGTGTATGTAAATCCCAGCTAATTCCAAGCATTTCACTAATTTCTGTACTATTTTAGCTATAAAGTGTGGGCCTCGATCTGAAGAAATTCCTAAAGGTACCCCAAATCTAGGTATGATCTCTTTTAACAAAGTTTTTACTACTTCTCTAGCTTGATTCGTTCTACAGGGAAATGCTTCTAGCCACCCTGAAAAGGTACATACGTATACCAATAAATACTTAAACCCTTTTGATTTAGGTAATTCTGCAAAATCCACTTGCCAATAGTCACCTGGTTCTATTCCCACTTTCAAAGTTCCCATTGGAATTTGTTTTCGTAATTACGGATTATTCTTTAACATACTGGACACTTCGCATTCACCCCTTTTGCTATTGTTAACATTTGTGCAGATATAATGCTCCGCTTTAAAACTGCACCAATGCTTCTGCTCCCCAATGGCATTTATTATGTTCAGTTTGTATTATTCGTTTCATAATTTGTAGCAGGCACTACTACTTGTCCATTACCTGTTACATACCATCCATGTGAATTCTTCTGTGCCTTTACCAAATCGGCTAATTTTTCATCTTCTTGGGTAAAAAGGGATTTACAGAGAGATGAGCAGTAATCGGGCTTACCTTAGTAGGTATTAGAGCTAATTCAGTCCATACTTGCCGTTGCAGCAATTTTGGCTGCCTGGTCTGCCTTCATGTTTCCTTGTGCCACATCGCTGTCATCCCTCTGATGTCCTCGACAATGCATTACAGCCACTTGCTGAGGTAGTACCACAGCCTCTAATAACTGTAAGATCTCGGTTCGATATTTAATAATACTACCTTGAGCCGTCAACAATCCTCTTTCCTTCCATAAAGCTCCATGTATATGTATTATTCCAAAAGCGTATTTAGAATCTGTCCAAATATTCACCCTCTTATCCGTACTCGGTATCTAAAGCCCGAATTAGAGCGACCAGTCTGCCTTTTGCGCTGACGTTCCTGGCATTAATGCCTTTGCTTCAATTACTTCAAGCTAGTAACCACAGCATATCCAGAATATCGTGTTCCATTCTCAACAAAGCTGCTACCGTCTGTAAATAATGTCCAGTCAGGATTTACAAGGGGAATATCTTTCAGATCTACCCTACTGGCGTAAGTTTGTTCGATCACCTCAATACAATCATGTTCCAGCTCGCCTTCCTCTATTTTGCTACCTAAAAATTCAGCGGGATTCAAACATGTTGTTATCTTTAAAAATATATCATCCTGTTCTCTCAATATTGCCTGATATTTCAACATTCTACTGGATGACAACCAATGACCCCCCTTTTGTTCCAAAACTGCAATCACCACGTGGGGCACAAATACTTCCATTTTTGTTCCCAATGTCAATTTTCTAGCTTCTTGACTAACGTTACAGTAGCAGCCACTGCTCGGAGGCAAGAAGGCCATCCGGCACTTACCATATCCAACTGCTTGGAAAAATAGCCCACCGGTCTCTTCCATGATCCAATTCGTTGAGTTAAAACTCCAAGCGCTAGTCGTTGCCGCTCATGTACAAGAGTTGAAATGTTTTTGTCAAATCAGGCAATCCTAATGCTGAGGGCTTCTTGCAGAGCCTGTTTTAAGTCTTGAAAGCCCTTTTACACTCTAAACTCCAAACTAATTGTGGCTCTTTTAAAGCTGCATACAGTGGTTTGGCTAACAGTCCGTAATTCAAAATCCAGAGTCTGCACCACCCTGTCATTCCTAGAAAAGTTCGTAACTCGTGCAAATTTCTAGGTTCAGGGATGGCACAAATCGCTTGTATTCTATTCACCCCAACCGTCTTTGTCCTTGGGAAATTTCACATCCCAGATATATCACTTTTTTCCCGGGCAATTTGGGCTTTTTCCTTAGAAACTCGATAACCGCTCTGTCCCAGTAAATTTAATCACGCAACTGTAACAGTAATGCAGTTTTCATACCTTTCTGTCGCCACGAAAATGTCATCCACATATTGCAACAATAAGTATGCTTTTGATGGTAATTGAAAATATCCTTGCTCCTTCCAATCCTCCAGTTCTCGTGCCAGCTGATTCCCAAATATTGTAGGACTGTTTTGAAGCCTTGTGGTAACCTGGTCCAGGTCAGCTGTCGTTTTCGTCCTGTATCGGATTTTCCCATTCAAACGCAAATAATTTCCTACTTTGTAATGCCAATGGGATGCAGAAGAAAGCATCTTTTAAATCAATTACAGAAAAGTATCTAAATTGTTCTGCCACAGATGTTAACAATGTATAAGGATTTGCTACTGACTGGATGTATATCGTTTAACTATTTCGTTTACAGCTCTTAAATCTTGAACTAACCTATAATCTCCGTTAGGTTTTCTTATAGGAAATATTGGTGTATTATATTCAGATTCAGCATTCTTCTAACACACTGTGCATCAAAAATTTTGCAATTAATGGTGCTACCCTTCCTAGCTTCTAACTGTATAGGATATTGTCTAACTCTTACCGGTTGGACACCTTCTTCAATTCTACTATGACAGGTTTTGCTGCTTTCGCTAATCCCGGTACTTGTGTCTCCCATACCCATGGTACTACAGCGTTTTCTACCTCTATTGGTATTGTTGTATTAGCTATTTCTTTTACTATAAATATTCTAGCTATTCTTCCTCAGGTATCTGCAACTTAGCTTTTCCATTTTCAAATATTATTTTAGCATTAAATCTTGACAATAAATCTCGTCCTAACAAAGATGAGGACAATCCGGGTTAAAATTTAGATGCAATGGCCGCAGAAAGGGCCGTTGCTCTGTTTTTCCTGTAGCTCCTACCACAGTTATCATCGTATCTCCTATCTTTCCTAAACAAGTATTTAAAACAGAATAAGTTGCCCCAGTATCTACCAATAATTGTTTCTCTTCCCCATCAATTTCTGTTGTCACTTTTAATCCATCACTTAGTCAGCTACTATGTTGCCCCAAATGTCCTAACATCATTGTTCTCTGCCATTGGTGTTCCTCCTACTGAAGCCTGCTGGGCCAAATTCATTTTCACTGGGCACTCATTTTTCCAATGTCCCTGTTGTCTGCAAAACGCACACTGATTTATCCCTAGCTGATTTTGAGGTATTCCCCGCATGCCTCCTACCCTGTATCCTCCTCGACCTCGTCCTCTACTTCTGCCTCTTATTCCTTGATTTACTCGTTGTAACATTGCTAATAATCCTGCCTGATTTCTCTTTGTGGTTTGTTTTTTTTTTTTTTTTTTTTTTCCCTATTATTGTACACTTTCCAGCTGATTGCTTCCAAATTACTAAATCTCCTGGGGAAAAAGGAACTTTCCCATATACTTTATCAGTCCCCGAAATTGCCTCTCGTAAAGGGGCTAATAATACTTTACTGTTTTGCTCTTGTTCCTTCCTCCCTTGTCTTGTTCTCTGTGCAATTGGGGTTCGTTGCGCTTGTCTTGGGCATGATGAATGCCCTGGCGAACCCTTCGGTGTTAACTTAATCTGGATCGCTCCAGTATTAATTGATTCTGACGGTTTTACCGCCTTAATACTATCAGTATCACTATCGTCCCCTGCATCTATATCGGACATCACAGGGGCCGTCGGTGATGCTAAAAGTGATACCTCCTCTGGCTCTCTTATTGAATTTTGTATTGCCAAACAAGTCATACACTTCTTATTACCTACACATCCTCCACGTTTTGTTTTATCTTTTTTTTCGGGATGTACCAACAACATTCCACATTCTCTCTGCATATCTGGATGATTACGTATATCATAAAATAGATCAACATATGGTACTTCATCCCATTTTTCAAGTTCTTAACAATATCTCATTAATGGACCTATAACACCCGGATCTAAACTTCCGTGTTCAGGCCACCGGGGGTCCATCATACTCATATTGTGGCCACCAATTCGTACAATAATCTATAAATCGACTTTTACTCATACTCTGAAAATATCCCGCACTTTTCCAATGCTTTAATAAACATCACTCCCTAACCAGGAGAATTATCCGGTATTACCATGGTCTTACACACTCACCTCCCACACACACACACACTAAATCTACGGGGTAGAAAACGGAAAGATAGCCCTCTGATGGGAAACAAAAGACCAAACCAAACTCACGAGACAGCCACGTATGTCCGTGAGTGCTGGACCCTGCGGGGCTTTCGCTCCGTCTGACGGCCAGCGCCTAGGCTTCCACAGACCCAGACCTCGAGCTCGTTAGCCCAACCTTGCGTGAATCGCCGTCACGTCTTATTAGGCAGGCACCCGACCAAATATTACAATAAAGCACCTTCGGGCTTACCACTTTGGGACGTCAGGAGCAGCGCAGAGCGGGCGCAGCCGATGGCTCCCCGAGAATTCCTCGGTGCCGGCACGGAGCAAAATCGGAAAGCGAACCGTCAACACTACTCCCGAAGTCCCGATCTGGGTCGCCAGAAAACTGTTGCCCGTAAAGAAACACATAACTACGAAAGCAGTTATATGCGGTGCTTTATTCGGGGCCCCGGGGTCTCAGGGACTCATGTCCAAAGCTGAGAATCCCAAATCCCCGTTTAACTTGGTTAATATTTATAGTGTTCGGTTACGTAACATAATCAACAGAATTGCTAAGCTACATGATTGTTTCCATTTATAGTTTCTTCAGTTACTGTTGCCAAGATTTGCTTATCATTTACCTAGTTCATCAGATTGTGCTGTACCCAGTTCATCAGATTGTACTGTACCCACTTCATCAGATTGTACTGTACCCAACACCTGCAATTATACCTTCATCTTGTCTACCAAGTATAACCTATTCTAATCAATATAATGTAACAATTCCCCCCTTTGAAAATACTTCAAGTCTTCCAGACTGCAAGGATTTTCATCATCAGTTCCGCAGATTTCCATATTCTTTGGACCGTCTCAAAACTGGTGATTGTAGCTGCAATGAATTATTTCCAATGTCTTCATATCTCGGGGGAAGTTCATGATTCTTCCTGGTAACAGCTTTTAAAATTTTCCCCAAGTGTTGCCGTTCCTTATTAACAATATTTTGAATCAAACGCAACACTCCCATAATAGCTAACATAATAATTATAATTATTATACACCACTGAATTAAAGATGCTACCCAACCAGAGATGTTCAATCCAAATGACTTTGCTAAAGCAGCCACCCCAATTATGGGTACTTTCTTCTCTTTCTTCCTCAGTTGCACGTTCAATTTGTGTTAGCTGAGACAAATCACGTTCTACCGCGGCTGTAACATTCGGAATATGTACACAACAATGATCAATCTTATCTCGTAAATAACCACATACTCCATGTTCTTTTAGCAACAGCATACTCTAATGCCATTCTATTTTGCAGGGTCATTTTTGTGGTTGCCTGTAATTGTAAGTTTATTTCCTTAAATCCTTCTTTAGTCACTCTTGCTAGCCTTTCCGTTTGTCCTAACAACCGGTACAACATTTCTCTATTCCGATAAGTACTAATTGGAGCAAACAATGATTCTAAAGCCCAACCTAACTTCACACCGGATGATGGTTCTTGCAATCATCATCATCCTTTATTTCTCTCTTCATTATCCATAAATTTTCTAATCTACCCTTAAATGGCGCTTTCTTCCAAATTGGGCAGAGAGTTGGTAACCCTAAAGTTATTCAGTCACCAACCCATCCAAGGGGAGGTGAGTCGTCCATTGTCCATCACTTGTAACCCAAACTAAATTTCCTGTGCTCCTGCTCGTAGTTCTACAATCTATTCTCACTCCGAATTGTATTACAGGTTCACTCATGGAGTATTTAATTCCCTCTACAGGCACAACCTGTCCTTAATGCAAGGACCACAGGTGGAAAGGTAACTTCACTTTCGGGGTGTCACAAGCGTATACTTTTGTACAGTTCTAGACTGGGTGTTTTTTCAGCTAACTTTCTTTTGCATTAGATTTTCTTGTGTTTCCTGTTGTGGCGCCTGGATTATTTGTATTGGTTGCATTTCGTCTTTTTCCAAATCTTTTAACTCTCTCCTGGCTCTGTTTCTTTTCTGCATAGGTTCTGATTTTGCAGTAACCTCTAATGCCCGTTTTTCCATAATCAAAACTCTCTTTAATCCAAACAATACAGGTGTGGTTTCCTACATCTGTCTTACTTACATTTCGCAATGATAAAATCATAGTACCCCCTTCGTGTATCACTATCCCATCGGATTGTAAACCCAGTTGACAATTTGGACTCATTCTTCTGCCAATAGCAACTAATGTCTTGGATTGAACTTCTCATATCTCCAACAAAATCACAAGTCAAATTTACATCCATTCGTTCTTCTATATGTTACAGTAGCATATGTATGTATTATTTGAGCGAAACCATTACTTAATCCTACCCAGCATAGTATTACCAAGATGTAAATCTCAGTTTTGTAGGAGTGATCATTTTTACCCCCCATTGTGATGGTACCTTCTTCACTCTGGGTATAATGAATCCAATTATCAATTCCTGCTACTTTCACAGCGGTAAATGTTATCAATAGCACCAAATAAAGTCCATGCCACTGTTCCTTTAAAGGCTCCGTTTGCCAATTTCGAACATACGCTTGGTCTCCTGGTTGATTCTCCAACGGCAAAGGGCGATTCCAGATGATCGCGGCACGTAAGGCTGTGAGTAATCTGCTTAAAGAAATTATATAACTATAAACATCTTGATCTCCTTGGAGGTGTAAATCTGCACTTCCCATTCCCGTTCGTTGGTGCAGTATATGGCTTACCGTACAGAATTTCATAGGGACTTACAGACAACCCTTCTCTAGGTTTTATACGAATTCTCAATAAAGCAAGGGGCAATGCCTGTGGCCATTGGATTTGAGCTTCCTGGCATATCTTTTTAATTTGTCCTTTTAATGTTTGATTCATCCTTTCTACCTTTCCACTAGATTGTGGCCTCCACGGTGTATGTAAATCCCAGCTTATTCCAAGGCATTTCACTAATTTCCTGTACTATTTTAGCTATAAAGTGTGGGCCTCGATCTGAAGAAATTCCTAAAGGTACCCCAAATCTAGGTATGATCTCTTTTAACAAAGTTTTTACTACTTCTCTAGCTTGATTCGTTCTACAGGGAAATGCTTCTAGCCACCCTGAAAAGGTACATACGTATACCAATAAATACTTAAACCCTTTTGATTAGGTAATTCTGCAAAATCCACTTGCCAATAGTCACCTGGTTCTATTCCCACTTTCAAAGTTCCCATTGGAATTTGTTTTCGTATTACCGGATTATTCTTTAAACATACTGGACACTTCGCATTCACCCCCTTTTGCTATTGTTAACATTTGTGCAGATATAATGCTCCGCTTTAAAAAACTGCACCAATGCTTCTGCTCCCCAATGGCATTTATTATGTTCAGTTTGTATTATTCGTTTCATAATTGTAGCAGGCACTACTACTTGTCCATTACCTGTTACATACCATCCATGTGAATTCTTCTGTGCCTTACCAAATCGGCTAATTTTTCATCTTCTTGGGTATAAAAGGGATTTACAGAGAGATGAGCAGTAATCGGGCTTACCTTAGTAGGTATTAGAGCTAATTCAGTCCATACTTGCCGTGCAGCAATTTTGGCTGCCTGGTCTGCCTTCATGTTTCCTTGTGCCACATCGCTGTCATCCCTCTGATGTCCTCGACAATGCATTACAGCCACTTGCTGAGGTAGTACCACAGCCTCTAATAACTGTAAGATCTCGGTTCGATTATTTAATAATACTACCTTGAGCCGTCAACAATCCTCTTTCCTTCCATAAAGCTCCATGTATATGTATTATTCCAAAAGCGTATTTAGAATCTGTCCAAATTCTTCACCCTCTTATCCGTACTCGGTATTAAAGGCCCGAATTAGAGCGACCAGTTCTGCCTTTTGCGCTGACGTTCCTGGCATTAATGCCTTTGCTTCAATTACTTCAAGCTTAGTAACCACAGCATATCCAGAATATCGTGTTCCATTCTCAACAAAGCTGCTACCGTCTGTAAATAATGTCCAGTCAGGATTTACAAGGGGAATATCTTTCAGATCTACCCTACTGGCGTAAGTTTGTTCGACTCACCTCAATACAATCATGTTCCAGCTCGCCTTCCTCTATTTTGCTACCTAAAAATTCAGCGGGATTCAAACATGTTGTTATCTTTAAAAATATATCATCCTGTTCTCTCAATATTGCCTGATATTTCAACATTCTACTGGATGACAACCAATGACCCCCCCCTTTTGTTCCAAAACTGCAATCACCACGTGGGGCACAAATACTTCCATTTTTGTTCCCAATGTCAATTTCTCTAGCTTCTTGGACTAACGTTACAGTAGCAGCCACTGCTCGGAGGCAAGAAGGCCATCCGGCACTTACCATATCCAACTGCTTGGAAAAATAGCCACCCGTCTCTTCCATGATCCAATTCGTTGAGTTAAAACTCCAAGCGCTAGTCGTTGCCGCTCATGTACAAAGAGTTGAAATGTTTTTGTCAAATCAGGCAATCCTAATGCTGGGGCTTCTTGCAGAGCCTGTTTTAAGTCTTGAAAAGCCCTTTTACACTCTAAAACTCCAAACTAATTGTGGCTCTTTTAAAGCTGCATACAGTGGTTTGGCTAACAGTCCGTAATTCAAAATCCAGAGTCTGCACCACCCTGTCATTCCTAGAAAAGTTCGTAACTCGTGCAAATTTCTAGGTTCAGGGGATGGCACAAATCGCTTGTATTCTATTCACCCCCAACCGTCTTTGTCCTTGGGAAATTTCACATCCCAGATATATCACTTTTTCCCCGGGCAATTTGGGCTTTTTCCTTAGAAACTCGATAACCGCTCTGTCCCAGTAAATTTAATCACGCAACTGTAACAGTAATGCAGTTTTCTATACCTTTCTGTCGCCACGAAAATGTCATCCACATATTGCAACAATAAGTATGCTTTTGATGGTAATTGAAAATATCCTTGCTCCTTCCAATCCTCCAGTTCTCGTGCCAGCTGATTCCCAAATATTGTAGGACTGTTTTTGAAGCCTTGTGGTAACCTGGTCCAGGTCAGCTGTCGTTTTCGTCCTGTATCCGGATTTTCCCATTCAAACGCAAATAATTTCCTACTTTGTAATGCCAATGGGATGCAGAAGAAAGCATCTTTTAAATCAATTACAGAAAAGTATCTAAATTGTTCTGCCACAGATGTTAACAATGTATAAGGATTTGCTACTACTGGATGTATATCTTTAACTATTCGTTTACAGCTCTTAAATCTTGAACTAACCTATAATCTCCGTTAGGTTTTCTTATAGGAAATATTGGTGTATTATATTCAGATTCACATTCTTCTACACACCTGTGCATCAAAAATTTTGCAATTAATGGTGCTATACCCCTTTCCTAGCTTCTAACTGTATAGGATATTGTCTAACTCTTACCGGTTGGACACCCTTCTTTCAATTCTACTATGACAGGTTTTTGCTGCTTTCGCTAATCCCCGGTACTTGTGTCTCCCATACCCATGGTACTACAGCGTTTTCTACCTCTATTGGTATTGTTGTATTAGCTATTTCTTTTACTATAAATATTCTAGCTATTTCTTCCTCAGGTATCTGCAACTTAGCTTTTCCCATTTTCAAATATTATTTTAGCATTAAATCTTGACAATAAATCTCGTCCTAACAAAGATGTAGGACAATCCGGTACATAGAGAAATTCATGATCTAATTCTTTACCCCTAAAATTTAGATGCAATGGCCGCAGAAAGGGCCGTTGCTCTGTTTTTCCTGTAGCTCCTACCACAGTTATCATCGTATCTCCTATCTTTCCTAAACAAGTATTTAAAACAGAATAAGTTGCCCCAGTATCTACCCAATAATTGTTTCTCTTCCCCATCAATTTCTGTTGTCACTTTTAATCCATCACTTAGTCAGCTACTATGTTGCCCCAAATGTCCTAACATCATTGTTTCTGCCATTGGGTGTTCCTCCTACTGAAGCCTGCTGGGCCAAATTCATTTTCACTGGGCACTCATTTTTCCAATGTCCCTGTTGTCTGCAAAACGCACACTGATTTATCCCTAGCTGATTTTGAGGTATTCCCCGCATGCCTCCTACCCCTGTATCACTCCTCGACCTCGTCCTCTACTTCTGCCTCTTATTCCTTGATTTACTCGTTGTAACATTGCTAATAATCCTGCCTGATTTCTCTTTGTGGTTTGTTTTTTTTTTTTTTTTTTTTTTCCCTATTATTGTACACTTTCCAGCTGATTGCTTCCAAATTACTAAATCTCCTCGGGGAAAAAGGAACTTTCCCATATACTTTATCAGTCCCCGAAATTGCCTCTCGTAAAGGGGCTAATAATACTTTACTGTTTTGCTCTGTTCCTTCCTCCCTTGTCTTGTTCTCTGTGCAATTGGGGTTCGTTGCGCTTGTCTTGGGCATGATGAATGCCCTGGCGAACCCTTCGGTGTTAACTTAATCTGGATCGCTCCAGTATTAATTGATTCTGACGGTTTTACCGCCTTAATACTATCAGTATCACTATCGTCCCCTGCATCTATATCGGACATCACAGGGGCCGTCTGTGATGCTAAAAGTGATACCTCCTCTGGCTCTCTTATTGAATTTTGTATTGCCAAACAAGTCATACACTTCTTATTACCTACACATCCTCCACGTTTTGTTTTATCTTTTTTTCGGGATGTACCAACAACATTCCACATTCTCTCTGCATATCTGGATGATTACGTATATCATAAAATAGATCAACATATGGTACTTCATCCCATTTTTCAAGTTCTTAACAATATCTCATTAATGGACCTATAACACCCGGATCTAAACTTCCGTGTTCAGGCCACCGGGGTCCATCATACTCATATTGTGCCCACCAATTCGTACAATAATCTATAAATCGACTTTTACTCATACTCTGAAAATATCCCGCACTTTTCCAATGCTTTAATAAACATCCTAACGGAGAATTATCCGGTATTACCATGGTCTTACACACTCACTCCACACACACACACACTAAATCTACGGGGTAGAAAACGGAAAGATAGCCTCTGATGGGAAACAAAAGACCAAACCAAACTCACGAGACAGCCACGTATGTCCGTGAGTGCTGGACCTGCGGGGCTTTCGCTCCGTCTGACGGCCAGCGCCTAGGCTTCCACAGACCAGACCTCGAGCTCGTTAGCCCAACCTTGCGTGAATCGCCGTCACGTCTTATTAGGCAGGCACCCGACCAAATATTACAATAAAGCACCTTCGGGCTTACCACTTTGGGACGTCAGGAGCAGCCGCAGAGCGGCGCAGCCGATGGCTCCCCGAGAATTCCTCGGTGCCGGCACGGAGCAAAATCGGAAAAGCGAACCGTCAACACTACTCCCGAAGTCCCATCTGGGTCGCCAGAAAACTGTTGCCCGTAAAGAAACACATATAACTACGAAAGCAGTTATATGCGGTGCTTTATTCGGGGCCGGGGTCTCAGGGACTCATGTCCAAAGCTGAGAATCCCAAATCCCCGTTTAACTTGGTTAATATTTATAGTGTTCGCGTTACGTAACATAATCAACAGAATTGCCTAAGCTACATGATTGTTTCCCATTTATAGTTTCTTCAGTTACTGTTGCCAAGATTTGCTTATCATTTACCTAGTTCATCAGAATTGTGCTGTACCCAGTTCATCAGATTGTACTGTACCCACTTCATCAGATTGTACTGGTCGGAGGGGTACCGGCCAACACCTGCAATTATACCTTCATCTTGTCTACCAAGTATAACCTATTCTAATCAATATAATGTAACAATTCCCCCCTTTGAAAATACTTCAAGTCTTCCAGACTGCAAGGATTTTCATCATCAGTTCCGCAGATTTCCATATTCTTTGGACCGTCTCAAACTGGTGATTGTAGCTGCAATGAATTATTTCCAATGTCTTCATATCTCGGGGGAAGTTCATGATTCTTCCTGGTAACAGCTTTTAAAATTTTCCCCAAGTGTTGCCGTTCCTTATTAACAATATTTTGAATCAAACGCAACACTCCCATAATAGCTAACATAATAATTATAATTATTATACACCACTGAATTAAAGATGCTACCCAACCAGAGATGTTCAATCCAAATGACTTTGCTAAAGCAGCCACCCAATTATGGGTACTTTCTTCTCTTTCTTCCTCAGTTGCACGTTCAATTTGTGTTAGCTGAGACAAATCACGTTCTACCGCGGCTGTAACATTCGGAATATGTACACAACAATGATCAATCTTATCTCGTAAATAACCACATACTCCATGTTCTTTTAGCAACAGCATATCTAATGCCATTCTATTTTGCAGGGTCATTTTTGTGGTTGCCTGTAATTGTAAGTTTATTTCCTTAAATCCTTCTTTAGTCACTCTTGCTAGCCTTTCCGTTTGTCCTAACAACCGGCTACAACATTTCTCTATTCCGATAAGTACTAATTGGAGCAAACAATGATTCTAAAGCCCAACCTAACTTCACACCGGATGATGGTTCTTGCCAATCATCATCATCCTTTATTTCTCTCTTCATTATCCATAAATTTTCTAATCTACCCTTAAATGGCGCTTTCTTCCAAATTGGGCAGAGAGTTGGTAACCCTAAAGTTATTTCAGTCACCAACCCATCCAAGGGGAGGTGAGTCGTCCATTGTCCATCACTTGTAACCCAAACTAAATTTCCTGTGCTCCTGCTCGTAGTTCTACAATCTATTCTCACCTCCCGAATTGTATTACAGGTTCACTCATGGAGTATTTAATTCCTCTACAGGCACAACCTGTCCTTAATGCAAGGACCACAGGTGGAAAGGTAACTTCACTTTCGGGGTGTCACAAGCGTATACTTTTGTACAGTTCTAGACTGGGTGTTTTTCAGCTAACTTTCTTTTGCATTAGATTTTCTTGTGTTTCCTGTTGTGGCGCCTGGATTATTTGTATTGGTTGCATTTCGTCTTTTTCCAAATCTTTTAACTCTCTCCTGCTCTGTTTCTTTTCTGCATAGGTTCTGATTTTGCAGTAACCTCTAATGCCCTTTTTCCATAATCAAAACTCTCTTTAATCCAAACAATACAGGTGTGGTTTCCTACATCTGTCTTACTTACATTTCGCAATGATAAAATCATAGTACCCCCTTCGTGTATCACTATCCCATCGGATTGTAAACCCAGTTGACAATTTGGACTCATT
Source organism: Apteryx mantelli (assembly GCF_036417845.1). Taxonomy (NCBI): domain Eukaryota; kingdom Metazoa; phylum Chordata; class Aves; order Apterygiformes; family Apterygidae; genus Apteryx; species Apteryx mantelli. Next base: position 49,571 of record NW_027118624.1, on the reverse strand, counting down.
CTTCTGCCAATAGCAACTAATGTCTTGGATTGAACTTCTCATATCTCCAACAAAATCACAAGTCAAATTTACATCCATTCGTTCTTCTATATGTACAGTAGCATATGTATGTATTATTTGGAGCGAACACCATTACTTAATCCTACCCAGCATAGTATTACCAAGATGTAAATCTCAGTTTTGTAGGAGTGATCATTTTTACCCCACCCATTGTGATGGTACCTTCTTCACTCTGGTATAATGAATCCAATTATCAATTCCTGCTACTTTCACAGCGGTAAATGTTATCAATAGCACCAAATAAAGTCCATGCCACTGTTCCTTTAAAGGCTCCGTTTGCCAATTTCGAACATACGCTTGGTCTCCTGGTTGATTCTCCAACGGCAAAGGGCGATTCCAGATGATCGCCGGGCACGCTAAGGCTGTGAGTAATCTGCTTAAAGAAATTATATAACTATAAACATCTTGATCTCCTTGGAGGTGTAAATCTGCACTTCCCATTCCCTTCGTTGGTGCAGTATATGGCTTACCGTACAGAATTTCATAGGGACTTACAGACAACCCTTCTCTAGGTTTTATACGAATTCTCAATAAAGCAAGGGGCAATGCCTGTGGCCATTGGATTTGAGCTTCCTGGCATATCTTTTTAATTTGTCCTTTTAATGTTTGATTCATCCTTTCTACCTTTCCACTAGATTGTGGCCTCCACGGTGTATGTAAATCCCAGCTAATTCCAAGCATTTCACTAATTCTCCTGTACTATTTTAGCTATAAAGTGTGGGCCTCGATCTGAAGAAATTCCTAAAGGTACCCCAAATCTAGGTATGATCTCTTTTAACAAAGTTTTTACTACTTCTCTAGCTTGATTCGTTCTACAGGGAAATGCTTCTAGCCACCCTGAAAAGGTACATACGTATACCAATAAATACTTAAACCCTTTTGATTTAGGTAATTCTGCAAAATCCACTTGCCAATAGTCCACTGGTTCTATTCCCACTTTCAAAGTTCCCATTGGAATTTGTTTTCGTATTTACCGGATTATTCTTTAAACATACTGGACACTTCGCATTCACCCCTTTTGCTATTGTTAACATTTGTGCAGATATAATGCTCCGCTTTAAAAACTGCACCAATGCTTCTGCTCCCCAATGGCATTTATTATGTTCAGTTTGTATTATTCGTTTCATAATTGTAGCAGGCACTACTACTTGTCCATTACCTGTTACATACCATCCATGTGAATTTCTTCTGTGAATTCTTCTGTGCCTTTACCAAATCGGCTAATTTTTCATCTTCTTGGGTATAAAAGGGATTTACAGAGAGATGAGCAGTAATCGGGCTTACCTTAGTAGGTATTAGAGCTAATTCAGTCCATACTTGCCGTGCAGCAATTTTGGCTGCCTGGTCTGCCTTCATGTTTCCTTGTGCCACATCGCTGTCATCCCTCTGATGTCCTCGACAATGCATTACAGCCACTTGCTGAGGTAGTACCACAGCCTCTAATAACTGTAAGATCTCGGTTCGATATTTAATAATACTACCTTGAGCCGTCAACAATCCTCTTTCCTTCCATAAAGCTCCATGTATATGTATTATTCAAAAGCGTATTTAGAATCTGTCCAAATATTCACCCTCTTATCCGTACTCGGTATTAAAGCCCGAATTAGAGCGACCAGTTCTGCCTTTTGCGCTGACGTTCCTGGCATTAATGCCTTTGCTTCAATTACTTCAAGCTTAGTAACCACAGCATATCCAGAATATCGTGTTCCATTCTCAACAAAGCTGCTACCGTCTGTAAATAATGTCCAGTCAGGATTTACAAGGGTGGAATATCTTTCAGATCTACCCTACTGGCGTAAGTTTGTTCGATCACCTCAATACAATCATGTTCCACAGCTCGCCTTCCTCTATTTTGCTACCTAAAAATTCAGCGGATTCAAACATGTTGTTATCTTTAAAAATATATCATCCTGTTCTCTCAATATTGCCTGATATTTCAACATTCTACTGGATGACAACCAATGACCCCCCCTTTTGTTCCAAAACTGCAATCACCACGTGGGGCACAAATACTTCCATTTTTGTTCCCAATGTCAATTTTCTAGCTTCTTGGACTAACGTTACAGTAGCAGCCACTGCTCGGAGGCAAGAAGGCCATCCGGCACTTACCATATCCAACTGCTTGGAAAAATAGCCCACCGGTCTCTTCCATGATCCAATTCGTTGAGTTAAAACTCAAGCGCTAGTCGTTGCCGCTCATAGTACAAGAGTTGAAATGTTTTTGTCAAATCAGGCAATCCTAATGCTGGGGCTTCTTGCAGAGCCTGTTTTAAGTCTTGAAAAGCCCTTTTACACTCTAAACTCCAAACTAATTGTGGCTCTTTTAAAGCTGCATACAGTGGTTTGGCTAACAGTCCGTAATTCAAAATCCAGAGTCTGCACCACCCTGTCATTCCTAGAAAAGTTCGTAACTCGTGCAAATTTCTAGGTTCAGGATGGCACAAATCGCTTGTATTCTATTCACCCCCAACCGTCTTTGTCCTTGGGAAATTTCACATCCCAGATATATCACTTTTTCCCGGGCAATTTGGGCTTTTCCTTAGAAACTCGATAACCGCTCTGTCCCAGTAAATTTAATCACGCAACTGTAACAGTAATGCAGTTTTCATACCTTTCTGTCGCCACGAAAATGTCATCCACATATTGCAACAATAAGTATGCTTTTGATGGTAATTGAAAATATCCTTGCTCCTTCCAATCCTCCAGTTCTCGTGCCAGCTGATTCCCAAATATTGTAGGACTGTTTTTGAAGCCTTGTGGTAACCTGGTCCAGGTCAGCTGTCGTTTTCGTCCTGTATCCGGATTTTCCCATTCAAACGCAAATAATTTCCTACTTTGTATGCCAATGGGATGCAGAAGAAAGCATCTTTTAATCAATTACAGAAAAGTATCTAAATTGTTCTGCCACAGATGTTAACAATGTATAAGGATTTGCTACTACTGGATGTATATCTTTAACTATTTCGTTTACAGCTCTTAAATCTTGAACTAACCTATAATCTCCGTAGGTTTTCTTATAGGAAATATTGGTGTATTATATTCAGATTCACATTCTTCTAACACATTGTGCATCAAAAATTTTGCAATTAATGGGTGCTACCACCCTTTCCTAGCTTCTAACTGTATAGGATATTGTCTAACTCTTACCGGTTGGACACCTTCTTTCAATTCTACTATGACAGGTTTTGCTGCTTTCGCTAATCCCGGTACTTGTGTCTCCCATACCCATGGTACTACAGCGTTTTCTACCTCTATTGGTATTGTTGTATTAGCTATTTCTTTTAACTATAAATATTCTAGCTATTTTCTTCCTCAGGTATCTGCAACTTAGCTTTTCCATTTTCAAATATTATTTAGCATTAAATCTTGACAATAAATCTCGTCCTAACAAAGATGTAGGACAATCGGTACATAGAGAAATTCATGATCTAATTCTTTACCCCTAAAATTTAGATGCAATGGCCGCAGAAAGGGCCGTTGCTCTGTTTTTCCTGTAGCTCCTACCACAGTTATCATCGTATCTCCTATCCTTTCCTAAACAAGTATTAAAACAGAATAAGTTGCCCCAGTATCTACCAATAATTGTTTCTCTTCCCCATCAATTTCTGTTGTCACTCTTTAATCCATCACTTAGTCAGCTACTATGTTGCCCCAAATGTCCTAACATCATTGTTTCTGCATTGGTGTTCCTCCTACTGAAGTCTGCTGGCCAAATTCATTTTCACTGGGCACTCATTTTTCCAATGTCCCTGTTGTCTGCAAAACGCACACTGATTTATCCCTAGCTGATTTTGAGGTATTCCCCGCATGCCTCCTACCCTGATCCTCCTCGACCTCGTCCTCTACTTCTGCCTCTTATTCCTTGATTTACTCGTTGTAACATTGCTAATAATCCTGCCTGATTTCTCTTTGTGGTTTGTTTTTTTTTTTTTTTTCCCTATTATTGTACACTTTCCAGCTGATTGCTTCCAAATTACTAAATCTCCTGGGAAAAAGGAACTTTCCCATATACTTTATCAGTCCCCGAAATTGCCTCTCGTAAAGGGGCTAATAATACTTTACTGTTTTGCTCTTGTTCCTTCCTCCCTTGTCTTGTTCTCTGTGCAATTGGGTTCGTTGCGCTTGTCTTGGCATGATGAATGCCCTGGCGAACCCTTCGGTGTTAACTTAATCTGGATCGCTCCAGTATTAATTGATTCTGACGGTTTTACCTGCCTTAATACTATCAGTATCACTATCGTCCCCTGCATCTATATCGGACATCACAGGGGCCGTCGGTGATGCTAAAAGTGATACCTCCTCTGGCTCTCTTATTGAATTTTGTATTGCCAAACAAGTCATCACTTCTTATTACCTACACGATCCTCCACGTTTTGTTTTATCTTTTTTTTCGGGATGTACCAACAACATTCCACATTCTCTCTGCATATCTGGATGATTACGTATATCATAAAATAGATCAACATATGGTACTTCATCCCATTTTTCAAGTTCTTAACAATATCTCATTAATGGACCTATAACACCCGGATCTAAACTTCCGTGTTCAGGCCACCGGGGTCCATCATACTCATATTGTGGCCACCAATTCGTACAATAATCTATAAATCGACTTTTACTCATACTCTGAAAATATCCCGCACTTTTCCAATGCTTTAATAAACATCCTAACGGAGAATTATCCGGTATTACCATGGTCTTACACACTCACTAATCCACACACACACACACTAAATCTACGGGGTAGAAAACGGAAAGATAGCCTCTGATGGGAAACAAAAGACCAAACCAAACTCACGAGACAGCCACGCTATGTCCGTGAGTGCTGGACCTGCGGGGCTTTCGCTCCGTCTGACGGCCAGCGCCTAGGCTTCCACAGACCAGACCTCGAGCTCGTTAGCCCAACCTTGCGTGAATCGCCGTCACGTCTTATTAGGCAGGCACCCGACCAAATATTACAATAAAGCACCTTCGGGCTTACCACTTTGGGACGTCAGGAGCAGCGCAGAGCGGGCGCAGCCGATGGCTCCCCGAGAATTCCTCGGTGCCCGGCACGGAGCAAAATCGGAAAGCGAACCGTCAACACTACTCCCGAGAGTCCCATCTGGGTCGCCAGAAAACTGTTGCCCGTAAAGAAACACATAACTACGAAAGCAGTTATATGCGGTGCTTTATTCGGGGCCCCGGGGTCTCAGGGACTCATGTCCAAAGCTGAGAATCCAAATCCCCGTTTAACTTGGTTAATATTTATAGTGTTCGGTTACGTAACATAATCAACAGAATTGCTAAGCTACATGATTGTTTCCCATTTATAGTTTCTTCAGTTACTGTTGCCAAGATTTGCTTATCATTTACCTAGTTCATCAGATTGTGCTGTACCCAGTTCATCAGATTGTACTGTACCCACTTCATCAGATTGTACTGTACCCAACACCTGCAATTATACCTTCATCTTGTCTACCAAGTATAACCTATTCTAATCAATATAATGTAACAATTCCCCCCTTTGAAAATACTTCAAGTCTTCCAGACTGCAAGGATTTTCATCATCAGTTCCGCAGATTTCCATATTCTTTGGACCGTCTCAAACTGGTGATTGTAGCTGCAATGAATTATTTCCAATGTCTTCATATCTCGGGGGAAGTTCATGATTCTTCCTGGTAACAGCTTTTAAAATTTTCCCCAAGTGTTGCCGTTCCTTATTAACAATATTTTGAATCAAACGCAACACTCCCATAATAGCTAACATAATAATTATAATTATTATACACCACTGAATTAAAGATGCTACCCAACCAGAGATGTTCAATCCAAATGACTTTGCTAAAGCAGCCACCCAATTATGGGTACTTTCTTCTCTTTCTTCCTCAGTTGCACGTTCAATTTGTGTTAGCTGAGACAAATCACGTTCTACCGCGGCTGTAACATTCGGAATATGTACACAACAATGATCAAGTCTTATCTCGTAAATAACCACATACTCCATGTTCTTTTAGCAACAGCATATCTAATGCCATTCTATTTTGCAGGGTCATTTTTGTGGTTGCCTGTAATTGTAAGTTTATTTCCTAAATCCTTCTTTAGTCACTCTTGCTAGCCTTTCCGTTTGTCCTAACAACCGGTACAACATTTCTCTATTCCGATAAGTACTAATTGGAGCAAACAATGATTCTAAAGCCCAACCTAACTTCACACCGGATGATGGTTCTTGCCAATCATCATCATCCTTTATTTCTCTCTTCATTATCCATAAATTTTCTAATCTACCCTTAAATGGCGCTTTCTTCCAAATTGGGCAGAGAGTTGGTAACCCTAAAGTTATTTCAGTCACCAACCCATCCAAGGGGAGGTGAGTCGTCCATTGTCCATCACTTGTAACCCAAACTAAATTTCCTGTGCTCCTGCTCGTAGTTCTACAATCTATTCTCACTCCGAATTGTATTACAGGTTCACTCATGGAGTATTTAATTCCTCTACAGGCACAACCTGTCCTTAATGCAAGGACCACAGGTGGAAAGGTAACTTCACTTTCGGGGTGTCACAAGCGTATACTTTTGTACAGTTCTAGACTGGTGTTTTTCAGCTAACTTTCTTTTGCATTAGATTTTTCTTGTGTTTCCTGTTGTGGCGCCTGGATTATTTGTATTGGTTGCATTTCGTCTTTTCCAAATCTTTTAACTCTCTCCTGGCTCTGTTTCTTTTCTGCATAGGTTCTGATTTTGCAGTAACCTCTAATGCCCTTTTTTCCATAATCAAAACTCTCTTTAATCCAAACAATACAGGTGTGGTTTCCTACATCTGTCTTACTTACATTTCGCAATGATAAAATCATAGTACCCCTTCGTGTATCACTATCCCATCGGATTGTAAACCCAGTTGACAATTTGGACTCATTCTTCTGCCAATAGCAACTAATGTCTTGGATTGAAACTTCTCATATCTCCAACAAAATCACAAGTCAAATTTACATCCATTCGTTCTTCTATATGTACAGTAGCATATGTATGTATTATTTGAGCGAAACCATTACTTAATCCTACCCAGCATAGTATTACCAAGATGTAAATCTCAGTTTTGTAGGAGTGATCATTTTACCCCCCATTGTGATGGTACCTTCTTCACTCTGGTATAATGAATCCAATTATCAATTCCTGCTACTTTCACAGCGGTAATGTTATCAATAGCACCAAATAAAGTCCATGCCACTGTTCCTTTAAAGGCTCCGTTTGCCAATTTCGAACATACGCTTGGTCTCCTGGTTGATTCTCCAACGGCAAAGGGCGATTCCAGATGATCGCGGCACGTAAGGCTGTGAGTAATCTGCTTAAAGAAATTATATAACTATAAACATCTTGATCTCCTTGGAGGTGTAAATCTGCACTTCCCATTCCTTCGTTGGTGCAGTATATGGCTTACCGTACAGAATTTCATAGGGACTTACAGACAACCCTTCTCTAGGTTTTATACGAATTCTCAATAAAGCAAGGGGCAATGCCTGTGGCCATTGATTTGAGCTTCTGGCATATCTTTTTAATTTGTCCTTTTAATGTTTGATTCATCCTTTCTACCTTTCCACTAGATTGTGGCCTCCACGGTGTATGTAAATCCCAGCTAATTCCAAGCATTTCACTAATTTCCTGTACTATTTTAGCTATAAAGTGTGGGCCTCGATCTGAAGAAATTCCTAAAGGTACCCCAAATCTAGGTATGATCTCTTTTAACAAAGTTTTACTACTTCTCTAGCTTGATTCGTTCTACAGGGAAATGCTTCTAGCCACCCTGAAAAGGTACATACGTATACCAATAAATACTTAAACCCTTTTGATTTAGGTAATTCTGCAAAATCCACTTGCCAATAGTCACCTGGTTCTATTCCCACTTTCAAAGTTCCCATTGGAATTTGTTTTCGTATTACCGGATTATTCTTTAAACATACTGGACACTTCGCATTCACCCCTTTTGCTATTGTTAACATTTGTGCAGATATAATGCTCCGCTTTAAAAACTGCACCAATGCTTCTGCTCCCCAATGGCATTTATTATGTTCAGTTTGTATTATTCGTTTCATAATTGTAGCAGGCACTACTACTTGTCCATTACTGTTACATACCATCCATGTGAATTCTTCTGTGCCTTTACCAAATCGGCTAATTTTTCATCTTCTTGGGTATAAAAGGGATTTACAGAGAGATGAGCAGTAATCGGGCTTACCTTAGTAGGTATTAGAGCTAATTCAGTCCATACTTGCCGTGCAGCAATTTGGCTGCCTGGTCTGCCTTCATGTTTCCTTGTGCCACATCGCTGTCATCCCTCTGATGTCCTCGACAATGCATTACAGCCACTTGCTGAGGTAGTACCACAGCCTCTAATAACTGTAAGATCTCGGTTCGATATTTAATAATACTACCTTGAGCCGTCAACAATCCTCTTTCCTTCCATAAAGCTCCATGTATATGTATTATTCCAAAAGCGTATTTAGAATCTGTCCAAATATTCACCCTCTTATCCGTACTCGGTATTAAAGCCCGAATTAGAGCGACCAGTTCTGCCTTTTGCGCTGACGTTCCTGGCATTAATGCCTTTGCTTCAATTACTTCAAGCTTAGTAACCACAGCATATCCAGAATATCGTGTTCCATTCTCAACAAAGCTGCTACCGTCTGTAAATAATGTCCAGTCAGGATTTACAAGGGGAATATCTTTCAGATCTACCCTACTGGCGTAAGTTTGTTCGATCACCTCAATACAATCATGTTCCAGCTCGCCTTCCTCTATTTTGCTACCTAAAAATTCAGCGGGATTCAAACATGTTGTTATCTTTAAAAATATATCATCCTGTTCTCTCAATATTGCCTGATATTTCAACATTCTACTGGATGACAACCAATGACCCCCCTTTTGTTCCAAAACTGCAATCACCACGTGGGGCACAAATACTTCCATTTTTGTTCCCAATGTCAATTTTCTAGCTTCTTGGACTAACGTTACAGTAGCAGCCACTGCTCGGAGGCAAGAAGGCCATCCGGCACTTACCATATCCAACTGCTTGGAAAAATAGCCCACCGGTCTCTTCCATGATCCAATTCGTTGAGTTAAACTCCAAGCGCTAGTCGTTGCCGCTCATGTACAAAGAGTTGAAATGTTTTTGTCAAATCAGGCAATCCTAATGCTGGGGCTTCTTGCAGAGCCTGTTTTAAGTCTTGAAAAGCCCTTTTACACTCTAAACTCCAAACTAATTGTGGCTCTTTTAAAGCTGCATACAGTGGTTTGGCTAACAGTCCGTAATTCAAAATCCAGAGTCTGCACCACCCTGTCATTCCTAGAAAAGTTCGTAACTCGTGCAAATTTCTAGGTTCAGGGATGGCACAAATCGCTTGTATTCTATTCACCCCCAACCGTCTTTGTCCTTGGAAATTTCACATCCCAGATATATCACTTTTTCCCGGGCAATTTGGGCTTTTTCCTTAGAAACTCGATAACCCGCTCTGTCCCAGTAAATTTAATCACGCAACTGTAACAGTAATGCAGTTTTCATACCTTTCTGTCGCCACGAAAATGTCATCCACATATTGCAACAATAAGTATGCTTTTGATGGTAATTGAAAATATCCTTGCTCCTTCCAATCCTCCAGTTCTCGTGCCAGCTGATTCCCAAATCATTGTAGGACTGTTTTTGAAGCCTTGTGGTAACCTGGTCCAGGTCAGCTGTCGTTTTCGTCCTGTATCCGGATTTTCCCATTCAAACGCAAATAATTTCCTACTTTGTAATGCCAATGGGATGCAGAAGAAAGCATCTTTTAAATCAATTACAGAAAAGTATCTAAATTGTTCTGCCACAGATGTTAACAATGTATAAGGATTTGCTACTACTGGATGTATATCTTTAACTATTTCGTTTACAGCTCTTAAATCTTGAACTAACCTATAATCTCCGTTAGGTTTTCTTATAGGAAATATTGGTGTATTATATTCAGATTCACATTCTTCTAACACACTGTGCATCAAAATTTTGCAATTAATGGTGCTACCCCCTTCCTAGCTTCTAACTGTATAGGATATTGTCTAACTCTTACCGGTTGGACACCTTCTTTCAATTCTACTATGACAGGTTTTGCTGCTTCGCTAATCCCGGTACTTGTGTCTCCCATACCCATGGTACTACAGCGTTTTCTACCTCTATTGGTATTGTTGTATTAGCTATTTCTTTACTATAAATATTCTAGCTATTTCTTCCTCAGGTATCTGCAACTTAGCTTTTCCATTTTCAAATATTATTTTAGCATTAAATCTTGACAATAAATCTCGTCCTAACAAAGATGTAGACAATCCGGTACATAGAGAAATTCATGATCTAATTCTTTACCCCTAAAATTTAGATGCAATGGCCGCAGAAAGGGCCGTTGCTCTGTTTTTCCTGTAGCTCCTACCACAGTTATCATCGTATCTCCTATCTTCCTAAACAAGTATTTAAAACAGAATAAGTTTGCCCCAGTATCTACCAATAATTGTTTCTCTTCCCCATCAATTTCTGTTGTCACTTTTAATCCATCACTTAGTCAGCTACTATGTTGCCCCAAATGTCCTAACATCATTGTTTCTGCCATTGGTGTTCTCCTACTGAAGCCTGCTGGGCCAAATTCATTTTCACTGGGCACTCATTTTTCCAATGTCCCTGTTGTCTGCAAAACGCACACTGATTTATCCCTAGCTGATTTTGAGGTATTCCCCGCATGCCTCCTACCCTGTATCCTCCTCGACCTCGTCCTCTACTTCTGCCTCTTATTCCTTGATTTACTCGTTGTAACATTGCTAATAATCCTGCCTGATTTCTCTTTGTGGTTTGTTTTTTTTTTTTTTTTTTTTCCCTATTATTGTACACTTTCCAGCTGATTGCTTCCAAATTACTAAATCTCCTGGGGAAAAAGGAACTTTCCCATATACTTTATCAGTCCCCGAAATTGCCTCTCGTAAAGGGGCTAATAATACTTTACTGTTTTGCTCTTGTTCCTTCCTCCCTTGTCTTGTTTCTCTGTGCAATTGGGGTTCGTTGCGCTTGTCTTGGGCATGATGAATGCCCTGGCGAACCCTTCGGTGTTAACTTAATCTGGATCGCTCCAGTATTAATTGATTCTGACGGTTTTACCGCCTTAATACTATCAGTATCACTATCGTCCCCTGCATCTATATCGGACATCACAGGGGGCCGTCGTGATGCTAAAAGTGATACCTCCTCTGGCTCTCTTATTGAATTTTGTATTGCCAAACAAGTCATACACTTCTTATTACCTACACATCCTCCACGTTTTGTTTTATCTTTTTTCGGGATGTACCAACAACATTCCACATTCTCTCTGCATATCTGGATGATTACGTATATCATAAATAGATCAACATATGGTACTTCATCCCATTTTTCAAGTTCTTAACAATATCTCATTAATGGACCTATAACACCCGGATCTAAACTTCCGTGTTCAGGCCACCGGGGTCCATCATACTCATATTGTGGCCACCAATTCGTACAATAATCTATAATCGACTTTTACTCATACTCTGAAAATATCCCGCACTTTTCCAATGCTTTAATTAAACATCCTAACGGAGAATTATCCGGTATTACCATGGTCTTACACACTCACTCCACACACACACACACTAAATCTACGGGGTAGAAAACGGAAAGATAGCCTCTGATGGGAAACAAAAGACCAAACCAAACTCACGAGACAGCCACGTATGTCCGTGAGTGCTGGACCTGCGGGGCTTTCGCTCCGTCTGACGGCCAGCGCCTAGGCTTCCACAGACCAGACCTCGAGCTCGTTAGCCCAACCTTGCGTGAATCGCGTCACGTCTTATTAGGCAGGCACCCGACCAAATATTACAATAAAGCACCTTCGGGCTTACCACTTTGGGACGTCAGGAGCAGCGCAGAGCGGGCGCAGCCGATGGCTCCCCGAGAATTCCTCGGTGCCGGCACGGAGCAAAATCGGAAAGCGAACCGTCAACACTACTCCGAAGTCCCATCTGGGTCGCCAGAAAACTGTTGCCCGTAAAGAAACACATAACTACGAAAGCAGTTATATGCGGTGCTTTATTCGGGGCCCGGGGTCTCAGGGACTCATGTCCAAAGCTGAGAATCCCAAATCCCCGTTTAACTTGGTTAATATTTATAGTGTTCGGTTACGTAACATAATCACAGAATTGCTAAGCTACATGATTGTTTCCCATTTATAGTTTCTTCAGTTACTGTTGCCAAGATTTGCTTATCATTTACCTAGTTCATCAGATTGTGCTGTACCCAGTTCATCAGATTGTACTGTACCCACTTCATCAGATTGTACTGTACCCAACACCTGCAATTATACCTTCATCTTGTCTACCAAGTATAACCTATTCTAATCAATATAATGTAACAATTCCCCCCTTTGAAAATACTTCAAGTCTTCCAGACTGCAAGGATTTTCATCATCAGTTCGCAGATTTCCATATTCTTTGGACCGTCTCAAACTGGTGATTGTAGCTGCAATGAATTATTTCCAATGTCTTCATATCTCGGGGGAAGTTCATGATTCTTCCTGGTAACAGCTTTTAAAATTTTCCCCAAGTGTTGCCGTTCCTTATTAACAATATTTTGAATCAAACGCAACACTCCCATAATAGCTAACATAATAATTATAATTATTATACACCACTGAATTAAAGATGCTACCCAACCAGAGATGTTCAATCCAAATGACTTTGCTAAAGCAGCCACCCAATTATGGGTACTTTCTTCTCTTTCTTCCTCAGTTGCACGTTCAATTTGTGTTAGCTGAGACAAATCACGTTCTACCGCGGCTGTAACATTCGGAATATGTACACAACAATGATCAATCTTATCTCGTAAATAACCACATACTCCATGTTCTTTTAGCAACAGCATATCTAATGCCATTTCTATTTTGCAGGGTCATTTTTGTGGTTGCCTGTAATTGTAAGTTTATTTCCTTAAATCCTTCTTTAGTCACTCTTGCTAGCCTTTCCGTTTGTCCTAACAACCGGTACAACATTTCTCTATTCCGATAAGTACTAATTGGAGCAAACAATGATTCTAAAGCCCAACCTAACTTCACACCGGATGATGGTTCTTGCCAATCATCATCATCCTCTTATTTCTCTCTTCATTATCCATAAATTTTCTAATCTACCCTTAAATGGCGCTTTCTTCCAAATTGGGCAGAGAGTTGGTAACCCTAAAGTATTTCAGTCACCAACCCATCCAAGGGAGGTGAGTCGTCATTGTCCATCACTTGTAACCCAAACTAAATTTCCTGTGCTCCTGATCGTAGTTCTACAATCTATTCTCACTCCGAATTGTATTACAGGTTCACTCATGGAGTATTTAATTCCTCTACAGGCACAACCTGTCCTTAATGCAAGGACCACAGGTGGAAAGGTAACTTCACTTTCGGGGTGTCACAAGCGTATACTTTTGTACAGTTCTAGACTGGGTGTTTTTCAGCTAACTTTCTTTTGCATAGATTTTCTGTGTTTCCTGTTGTGGCGCCTGGATTATTTGTATTGGTTGCATTTCGTCTTTTTCCAAATCTTTTAACTCTCTCCTGGCTCTGTTTCTTTTCTGCATAGGTTCTGATTTTGCAGTACACTCTAATGCCCTTTTTCCATAATCAAAACTCTCTTAATCCAAACAATACAGGTGTGGTTTCCTACATCTGTCTTACTTACATTTCGCAATGATAAAATCATAGTACCCCTTCGTGTATCACTATCCCATCGGATTGTAAACCCAGTTGACAATTTGGACTCATTCTTCTGCCAATAGCAACTAATGTCTTGGATTGAACTTCTCATATCTCCAACAAAATCACAAGTCAAATTTACATCCATTCGTTCTTCTATATGTACAGTAGCATATGTATGTATTATTTGAGCGACAACCATTACTTAATCCTACCCAGCATAGTATTACCAAGATGTAAATCTCAGTTTTGTAGGAGTGATCATTTTTACCCCCCATTGTGATGGTACCTTCTTCACTCTGGTATAATGAATCCAATTATCAATTCCTGCTACTTTCATTCGAACATACGCTTGGTCTCCTGGTTGATTCTCCAACGGCAAAGGGCGATTCCAGATGATCGCGGCACGTAAGGCTGTGAGTAATCTGCTTAAAGAAATTATATAACTATAAACATCTTGATCTCCTTGGAGGTGTAATCTGCACTTCCCATTCCCTTCGTTGGTGCAGTATATGGCTTACCGTACAGAATTTCATAGGGACTTACAGACAACCCTTCTCTAGGTTTTATACGAATTCTCAATAAAGCAAGGGGCAATGCCTGTGGCCATTGGATTTTGAGCTTCCTGGCATATCTTTTTAATTTGTCCTTTTAATGTTTGATTCATCCTTTTCTACCTTTCCACTAGATTGTGGCCTCCACGGTGTATGTAAATCCCAGCTAATTCCAAGCATTTCACTAATTTCCTGTACTATTTAGCTATAAAGTGTGGGCCTCGATCTGAAGAAATTCCTAAAGGTACCCCAAATCTAGGTATGATCTCTTTTAACAAAGTTTTTACTACTTCTCTAGCTTGATTCGTTCTACAGGGAAATGCTTCTAGCCACCCTGAAAAGGTACATACGTATACCAATAAATACTTAAACCCTTTTGATTTAGGGTAATTTCTGCAAAATCCACTTGCCAATAGTCACCTGGTTCTATTCCCACTTTCAAAGTTCCCATTGGAATTTGTTTTCGTATTACCGGATTATTCTTTAAACATACTGGACACTTCGCATTCACCCCTTTTGCTATTGTTAACATTTGTGCAGATATAATGCTCCGCTTTAAAACTGCACCAATGCTTCTGCTCCCCAATGGCATTTATTATGTTCAGTTTGTATTATTCGTTTCATAATTGTAGCAGGCACTACTACTTGTCCATTACCTGTTACATACCATCCATGTGAATTCTTCTGTGCCTTTACCAAATCGGCTAATTTTTCATCTTCTTGGGTATAAAAGGGATTTACAGAGAGATGAGCAGTATCGGGCTTACCTTAGTAGGTATTAGAGCTAATTCAGTCCATACTTGGCGTGCAGCAATTTTGGCTGCCTGGTCTGCCTCTCATGTTTCCTTGTGCCACAACTGCTGTCATCCCTCTGATGTCCCTCGACAATGCATTACAGCCACTTGCTGAGGGTAGTTACCACGCAGCCTCTAATAAACTGTAAGTATCTCGGTTCGATATTTAATAATACTACCTTGAGCCGTCAACAATCCTCTTTCCTTCCATAAAGCTCCATGTATATGTATTATTCCAAAAGCGTATTTAGAATCTGTCCAAATATTCACCCTCTTATCCGTACTCGGTATTAAAGCCCGAATTAGAGCGACCAGTTCTGCCTTTTGCGCTGACGTTCCTGGCATTAATGCCTTTATGCTTCATTACTTCAAGCTTAGTAACCACAGCATATCCAGAATATCGTGTTCCATTCTCAACAAAGCTGCTACCAGTCTGTAAATAATGTCCAGTCAGGATTTACAAGGGGAATATCTTTCAGATCTACCCTACTGGCGTAAGTTTGTTCGATCACCTCAATACAATCATGTTCCAGCTCGCTCTTCCTCTATTTTGCTACCTAAAAATTCAGCGGGATTCAAACAATGTTGTTATCTTTAAAAATATATCATCCTGTTCTCTCAATATTGCCTGATATTTCAACATTCTACTGGATGACAACCAATGACCCCCCCTTTTCGGTTCCAAAACTGCAATCACCACGTGGGCACAAATACTTCCATTTTTGTTCCCAATGTCAATTTTTCTAGCTTCTTGGACTAACGTTACAGTTAGCATGCCACTGCTCGGATGCAAGAAGGCCATCCGGCACTTACCATATCCAACTGCTTGGAAAAATAGCCCACCGGTCTCTTCCATGATCCAATTCGTTGAGTTAAAACTCCAAGCGCTAGTCGTTGCCGTCTCATGTACAAAGAGTTGAAATGTTTTGGTCAAATCAGGCAATCCTAATGCTGGGGCTTCTTGCAGAGCCTGTTTTAAGTCTTGAAAAGCCCTTTTACACTCTAAACTCCAAACTAATTGTGGCTCTTTTAAAGCTGCATACAGTGGTTTGCTAACAGTCCGTAATTCAAAATCCAGAGTCTGCACCACCCTGTCATTCCTAGAAAAGTTCGTAACTCGTGCAAATTTCTAGGTTCAGGATGGCACAAATCGCTTGTATTCTTTTCACCCCCCAACCGTCTTTGTCCTTGGAACAATTTCACATCCCAGATATATCACTTTTCCCGGGCAATTTGGGCTTTTTCCTTAGAAACTCGATAACCGCTCTGTCCCAGTAAATTTAATCACGCAACTGTAACAGTAATGCAGTTTTCATACCTTTCTGTCGCCACGAAATGTCATCCACATATTGCAACAATAAGTATGCTTTTGATGGTAATTGAAAATATCCTTGCTCCTTCCAATCCTCCAGTTCTCGTGCCAGCTGATTCCCAATATTGTAGGACTGTTTTTGAAGCCTTGTGGTAACCTGGTCCAGGTCAGCTGTCGTTTTCGTCCTGTATCCGGATTTTCCCATTCAAAACGCAAATAATTTCCTACTTTGTAATGCCAATGGGATGCAGAAGAAAGCATCTTTTAAATCAATTACAGAAAAGTATCTAAATTGTTCTGCCACAGATGTTAAACAATGTATAAGGATTTGCTACTACTGGATGTATATCTTTAACTATTTCGTTTACAGCTCTTGAAATCTTGAACTAACCTATAATCTCCGTTAGGTTTTCTTATAGGAAATATTGTGTATTATATTCAGATTCACATTCTTCTAACACACTGTGCATCAAAAATTTGCAATTAATGGTGCCTACCCCTTTCCTAGCTTCTAACTGTATAGGATAATTGTCTAACTCTTACCGGTTGGACACCTTCTTCAATTCTACTATGACAGGTTTTGCTGCTTTCGCTAATCCCGGTACTTGTGTCTCTCCATACCCATGGTACTACAGCGTTTTCTACCTCTATTGGTATTGTTGTATTAGCTATTTCTTTTACTATAAATATTCTAGCTATTTCTTCCTCAGGTATCTGCAACTTAGCTTTTCCATTTTCAAATATTATTTTAGCATTAAATCTTGACAATAAATCTCGTCCTAACAAAGATGTAGGACAATCCGGTACATAGAGAAATTCATGATCTAATTCTTTACCCCTAAAATTTAGATGCAATGGCCGCAGAAAGGGCCGTTGCTCTGTTTTTCCTGTAGCTCCTACCACAGTTATCATCGTATCTCCTAACTTTCCTAACAAGTATTTAAAACAGAATAAGTTGCCCAGTATCTACCAATAATTGTTTCTCTTCCCCATCAATTTCTGTTGTCACTTTTAATCCATCACTTAGTCAGCTACTATGTTGGCCCAAATGTCCTAACATCATTGTTTCTGCATTGGTGTTTCCTCCTACTGAAGCTGCTGGGCCAAATTCATTTTCACTGGGCACTCATTTTTCCAATGTCCCTGTTGTCTGCAAAACGCACACTGATTTATCCCTAGCTGATTTTGAGGTATTCCCCGCATGCCTCCTACCCAGTATCCTCCTCGACCTCGTCCTCTACTTCTGCCTCTTATTCCTTGATTTACTCGTTGTAACATTGCTAATAATCCTGCCTGATTTCTCTTTGTGGTTTGTTTTTTTTTTTTTTTTTTTTCCCTATTATTGTACACTTTCCAGCTGATTGCTTCCAAATTACTAAATCTCCTGGGGAAAAAGGAACTTTCCCATATACTTTATCAGTCCCCGAAATTGCATCTCGTAAAAGGGGCTAATAATACTTTACTGTTTTGCGCTTGTTCCTTCCTCCCTTGTTCTTGTTCTCTGTGCAATTGGGGTTCGTTGCGCTTGTCTTGGCATGATGAATGCCCTGGCGAACCTTCGGTGTTAACTTAATCTGGATCGCTCCAGTATTCCCTTCGGTGTTAACTTAATCTGGATCGCTCCAGTATTAATTGATTCTGACGGTTTTACCGCCTTAATACTATCAGTATCACTATCGTCCCCTGCATCTATATCGGACATCACAGGGGCCGTCGGTGATGCTAAAAGTGATACCTCCTCTGGCTCTCTTATTGAATTTTGTATTGCCAAACAAGTCATACACTTCTTATTACCTACACATCCTCCACGTTTTGTTTTATCTTTTTTTCGGGATGTACCAACAACATTCCACATTCTCTCTGCATATCTGGATGATTACGTATATCATAAAATAGATCAACATATGGTACTTCATCCCATTTTTCAAGTTCTTAACAATATCTCATTAATGGACCTATAACACCCGGATCTAAACTTCCGTGTTCAGGCCACCGGGGTCCATCATACTCATATTGTGGCCACCAATTCGTACAATAATCTATAAATCGACTTTTACTCATACTCTGAAAATATCCCGCACTTTTCCAATGCTTTAATAAACATCCTAACGGAGAATTATCCGGTATTACCATGGTCTTACACACTCACTCCACACACACACACACTAAATCTACGGGGTAGAAAACGGAAAGATAGCCTCTGATGGAAACAAAAGACCAAACCAAACTCACGAGACAGCCACGTATGTCCGTGAGTGCTGGACCTGCGGGGCTTTCGCTCCGTCTGACGGCCAGCGCCTAGGCTTCCACAGACCAGACCTCGAGCTCGTTAGCCCAACCTTGCGTGAATCGCCGTCACGTCTTATTAGGCAGGCACCCGACCAAATATTACAATAAAGCACCTTCGGGCTTACCACTTTGGGACGTCAGGAGCAGCGCAGAGCGGGCGCAGCCGATGGCTCCCCGAGAATTCCTCGGTGCCGGCACGGAGCAAAATCGGAAAGCGAACCGTCAACACTACTCCCGAAGTCCCATCTGGGTCGCCAGAAAACTGTTGCCCGTAAAGAAACACATAACTACGAAAGCAGTTATATGCGGTGCTTTATTCGGGGCCCGGGGTCTCAGGGACTCATGTCCAAAGCTGAGAATCCCAAATCCCCGTTTAACTTGGTTAATATTTATAGTGTTCGGTTACGTAACATAATCAACAGAATTGCTAAGCTACATGATTGTTTCCCATTTATAGTTTCTTCAGTTACTGTTGCCAAGATTTGCTTATCATTTACCTAGTTCATCAGATTGTGCTGTACCCAGTTCATCAGATTGTACTGTACCCACTTCATCAGATTGTACTGTACCCAACACCTGCAATTATACCTTCATCTTGTCTACCAAGTATAACCTATTCTAATCAATATAATGTAACAATTCCCCCCTTTGAAAATACTTCAAGTCTTCCAGACTGCAAGGATTTTCATCATCAGTTCCGCAGATTTCCATATTCTTTGGACCGTCTCAAACTGGTGATTGTAGCTGCAATGAATTATTTCCAATGTCTTCATATCTCGGGGGAAGTTCATGATTCTTCCTGGTAACAGCTTTTAAAATTTTCCCCAAGTGTTGCCGTTCCTTATTAACAATATTTTGAATCAAACGCAACACTCCCATAATAGCTAACATAATAATTATAATTATTATACACCACTGAATTAAAGATGCTACCCAACCAGAGATGTTCAATCCAAATGACTTTGCTAAAGCAGCCACCCAATTATGGGTACTTTCTTCTCTTTCTTCCTCAGTTGCACGTTCAATTTGTGTTAGCTGAGACAAATCACGTTCTACCGCGGCTGTAACATTCGGAATATGTACACAACAATGATCAATCTTATCTCGTAAATAACCACATACTCCATGTTCTTTTAGCAACAGCATATCTAATGCCATTCTATTTTGCAGGGTCATTTTTGTGGTTGCCTGTAATTGTAAGTTTATTTCCTTAAATCCTTCTTTAGTCACTCTTGCTAGCCTTTCCGTTTGTCCTAACAACCGGTACAACATTTCTCTATTCCGATAAGTACTAATTGGAGCAAACAATGATTCTAAAGCCCAACCTAACTTCACACCGGATGATGGTTCTTGCCAATCATCATCATCCTTTATTTCTCTCTTCATTATCCATAAATTTTCTAATCTACCCTTAAATGGCGCTTTCTTCCAAATTGGGCAGAGAGTTGGTAACCCTAAAGTTATTTCAGTCACCAACCCATCCAAGGGGAGGTGAGTCGTCCATTGTCCATCACTTGTAACCCAAACTAAATTTCCTGTGCTCCTGCTCGTAGTTCTACAATCTATTCTCACTCCGAATTGTATTACAGGTTCACTCATGGAGTATTTAATTCCTCTACAGGCACAACCTGTCCTTAATGCAAGGACCACAGGTGGAAAGGTAACTTCACTTTCGGGGTGTCACAAGCGTATACTTTTGTACAGTTCTAGACTGGGTGTTTTTCAGCTAACTTTCTTTTGCATTAGATTTTCTTGTGTTTCCTGTTGTGGCGCCTGGATTATTTGTATTGGTTGCATTTCGTCTTTTTCCAAATCTTTTAACTCTCTCCTGGCTCTGTTTCTTTTCTGCATAGGTTCTGATTTTGCAGTAACCTCTAATGCCCTTTTTCCATAATCAAAACTCTCTTTAATCCAAACAATACAGGTGTGGTTTCCTACATCTGTCTTACTTACATTTCGCAATGATAAAATCATAGTACCCCTTCGTGTATCACTATCCCATCGGATTGTAAACCCAGTTGACAATTTGGACTCATTCTTCTGCCAATAGCAACTAATGTCTTGGATTGAACTTCTCATATCTCCAACAAAATCACAAGTCAAATTTACATCCATTCGTTCTTCTATATGTACAGTAGCATATGTATGTATTATTTGAGCGAAACCATTACTTAATCCTACCCAGCATAGTATTACCAAGATGTAAATCTCAGTTTTGTAGGAGTGATCATTTTTACCCCCCATTGTGATGGTACCTTCTTCACTCTGGTATAATGAATCCAATTATCAATTCCTGCTACTTTCACAGCGGTAAATGTTATCAATAGCACCAAATAAAGTCCATGCCACTGTTCCTTTAAAGGCTCCGTTTGCCAATTTCGAACATACGCTTGGTCTCCTGGTTGATTCTCCAACGGCAAAGGGCGATTCCAGATGATCGCGGCACGTAAGGCTGTGAGTAATCTGCTTAAAGAAATTATATAACTATAAACATCTTGATCTCCTTGGAGGTGTAAATCTGCACTTCCCATTCCCTTCGTTGGTGCAGTATATGGCTTACCGTACAGAATTTCATAGGGACTTACAGACAACCCTTCTCTAGGTTTTATACGAATTCTCAATAAAGCAAGGGGCAATGCCTGTGGCCATTGGATTTGAGCTTCCTGGCATATCTTTTTAATTTGTCCTTTTAATGTTTGATTCATCCTTTCTACCTTTCCACTAGATTGTGGCCTCCACGGTGTATGTAAATCCCAGCTAATTCCAAGCATTTCACTAATTTCCTGTACTATTTTAGCTATAAAGTGTGGGCCTCGATCTGAAGAAATTCCTAAAGGTACCCCAAATCTAGGTATGATCTCTTTTAACAAAGTTTTTACTACTTCTCTAGCTTGATTCGTTCTACAGGGAAATGCTTCTAGCCACCCTGAAAAGGTACATACGTATACCAATAAATACTTAAACCCTTTTGATTTAGGTAATTCTGCAAAATCCACTTGCCAATAGTCACCTGGTTCTATTCCCACTTTCAAAGTTCCCATTGGAATTTGTTTTCGTATTACCGGATTATTCTTTAAACATACTGGACACTTCGCATTCACCCCTTTTGCTATTGTTAACATTTGTGCAGATATAATGCTCCGCTTTAAAAACTGCACCAATGCTTCTGCTCCCCAATGGCATTTATTATGTTCAGTTTGTATTATTCGTTTCATAATTGTAGCAGGCACTACTACTTGTCCATTACCTGTTACATACCATCCATGTGAATTCTTCTGTGCCTTTACCAAATCGGCTAATTTTTCATCTTCTTGGGTATAAAAGGGATTTACAGAGAGATGAGCAGTAATCGGGCTTACCTTAGTAGGTATTAGAGCTAATTCAGTCCATACTTGCCGTGCAGCAATTTTGGCTGCCTGGTCTGCCTTCATGTTTCCTTGTGCCGACATCGCTGTCATCCCTCTGATGTCCTCGACAATGCATTACAGCCACTTGCTGAGGTAGTACCACAGCCTCTAATAACTGTAAGATCTCGGTTCGATATTTAATAATACTACCTTGAGCCGTCAACAATCCTCTTTCCTTCCATAAAGCTCCATGTATATGTATTATTCCAAAAGCGTATTTAGAATCTGTCCAAATATTCACCCTCTTATCCGTACTCGGTATTAAAGCCCGAATTAGAGCGACCAGTTCTGCCTTTTGCGCTGACGTTCCTGGCATTAATGCCTTTGCTTCAATTACTTCAAGCTTAGTAACCACAGCATATCCAGAATATCGTGTTCCATTCTCAACAAAGCTGCTACCGTCTGTAAATAATGTCCAGTCAGGATTTACAAGGGGAATATCTTTCAGATCTACCCTACTGGCGTAAGTTTGTTCGATCACCTCAATACAATCATGTTCCAGCTCGCCTTCCTCTATTTTGCTACCTAAAAATTCAGCGGGATTCAAACATGTTGTTATCTTTAAAAATATATCATCCTGTTCTCTCAATATTGCCTGATATTTCAACATTCTACTGGATGACAACCAATGACCCCCCTTTTGTTCCAAAACTGCAATCACCACGTGGGGCACAAATACTTCCATTTTTGTTCCCAATGTCAATTTTCTAGCTTCTTGGACTAACGTTACAAGTAGCAGCCACTGCTCGGAGGCAAGAAGGCCATCCGGCACTTACCATATCCAACTGCTTGGAAAAATAGCCCACCGGTCTCTTCCATGATCCAATTCGTTGAGTTAAAACTCCAAGCGCTAGTCGTTGCCGCTCATGTACAAAGAGTTGAAATGTTTTTGTCAAATCAGGCAATCCTAATGCTGGGGCTTCTTGCAGAGCCTGTTTTAAGTCTTGAAAAGCCCTTTTACACTCTAAACTCCAAACTAATTGTGGCTCTTTTAAAGCTGCATACAGTGGTTTGGCTAACAGTCCGTAATTCAAAATCCAGAGTCTGCACCACCCTGTCATTCCTAGAAAAGTTCGTAACTCGTGCAAATTTCTAGGTTCAGGGATGGCACAAATCGCTTGTATTCTATTCACCCCCAACCGTCTTTGTCCTTGGGAAATTTCACATCCCAGATATATCACTTTTTCCCGGGCAATTTGGGCTTTTTCCTTAGAAACTCGATAACCGCTCTGTCCCAGTAAATTTAATCACGCAACTGTAACAGTAATGCAGTTTTCATACCTTTCTGTCGCCACGAAAATGTCATCCACATATTGCAACAATAAGTATGCTTTTGATGGTAATTGAAAATATCCTTGCTCCTTCCAATCCTCCAGTTCTCGTGCCAGCTGATTCCCAAATATTGTAGGACTGTTTTTGAAGCCTTGTGGTAACCTGGTCCAGGTCAGCTGTCGTTTTCGTCCTGTATCCGGATTTTCCCATTCAAACGCAAATAATTTCCTACTTTGTAATGCCAATGGGATGCAGAAGAAAGCATCTTTTAAATCAATTACAGAAAAGTATCTAAATTGTTCTGCCACAGATGTTAACAATGTATAAGGATTTGCTACTACTGGATGTATATCTTTAACTATTTCGTTTACAGCTCTTAAATCTTGAACTAACCTATAATCTCCGTTAGGTTTTCTTATAGGAAATATTGGTGTATTATATTCAGATTCACATTCTTCTAACACACTGTGCATCAAAAATTTTGCAATTAATGGTGCTACCCCTTTCCTAGCTTCTAACTGTATAGGATATTGTCTAACTCTTACCGGTTGGACACCTTCTTTCAATTCTACTATGACAGGTTTTGCTGCTTTCGCTAATCCCGGTACTTGTGTCTCCCATACCCATGGTACTACAGCGTTTTCTACCTCTATTGGTATTGTTGTATTAGCTATTTCTTTTACTATAAATATTCTAGCTATTTCTTCCTCAGGTATCTGCAACTTAGCTTTTCCATTTTCAAATATTATTTTAGCATTAAATCTTGACAATAAATCTCGTCCTAACAAAGATGTAGGACAATCCGGTACATAGAGAAATTCATGATCTAATTCTTTACCCCTAAAATTTAGATGCAATGGCCGCAGAAAGGGCCGTTGCTCTGTTTTTCCTGTAGCTCCTACCACAGTTATCATCGTATCTCCTATCTTTCCTAAACAAGTATTTAAAACAGAATAAGTTGCCCCAGTATCTACCAATAATTGTTTCTCTTCCCCATCAATTTCTGTTGTCACTTTTAATCCATCACTTAGTCAGCTACTATGTTGCCCCAAATGTCCTAACATCATTGTTTCTGCCATTGGTGTTCCTCCTACTGAAGCCTGCTGGGCCAAATTCATTTTCACTGGGCACTCATTTTTCCAATGTCCCTGTTGTCTGCAAAACGCACACTGATTTATCCCTAGCTGATTTTGAGGTATTCCCCGCATGCCTCCTACCCTGTATCCTCCTCGACCTCGTCCTCTACTTCTGCCTCTTATTCCTTGATTTACTCGTTGTAACATTGCTAATAATCCTGCCTGATTTCTCTTTGTGGTTTGTTTTTTTTTTTTTTTTTTTTTTCCCTATTATTGTACACTTTCCAGCTGATTGCTTCCAAATTACTAAATCTCCTGGGAAAAAGGAACTTTCCCATATACTTTATCAGTCCCCGAATTGCCTCTCGTAAAGGGGCTAATAATACTTTACTGTTTTGCTCTTGTTCCTTCCTCCCTTGTCTTGTTCTCTGTGCAATTGGGGTTCGTTGCGCTTGTCTTGGGCATGATGAATGCCCTGGCGAACCCTTCGGTGTTAACTTAATCTGGATCGCTCCAGTATTAATTGATTCTGACGGTTTTACCGCCTTAATACTATCAGTATCACTATCGTCCCCTGCATCTATATCGGACATCACAGGGGCCGTCGGTGATGCTAAAAGTGATACCTCCTCTGGCTCTCTTATTGAATTTTGTATTGCCAAACAAGTCATACACTTCTTATTACCTACACATCCTCCACGTTTTGTTTTATCTTTTTTTCGGGATGTACCAACAACATTCCACATTCTCTCTGCATATCTGGATGATTACGTATATCATAAAATAGATCAACATATGGTACTTCATCCCATTTTTCAAGTTCTTAACAATATCTCATTAATGGACCTATAACACCCGGATCTAAACTTCCGTGTTCAGGCCACCGGGGTCCATCATACTCATATTGTGGCCACCAATTCGTACAATAATCTATAAATCGACTTTTACTCATACTCTGAAAATATCCCGCACTTTTCCAATGCTTTAATAAACATCCTAACGGAGAATTATCCGGTATTACCATGGTCTTACACACTCACTCCACACACACACACACTAAATCTACGGGGTAGAAAACGGAAAGATAGCCTCTGATGGGAAACAAAAGACCAAACCAAACTCACGAGACAGCCACGTATGTCCGTGAGTGCTGGACCTGCGGGGCTTTCGCTCCGTCTGACGGCCAGCGCCTAGGCTTCCACAGACCAGACCTCGAGCTCGTTAGCCCAACCTTGCGTGAATCGCCGTCACGTCTTATTAGGCAGGCACCCGACCAAATATTACAATAAAGCACCTTCGGGCTTACCACTTTGGGACGTCAGGAGCAGCGCAGAGCGGGCGCAGCCGATGGCTCCCCGAGAATTCCTCGGTGCCGGCACGGAGCAAAATCGGAAAGCGAACCGTCAACACTACTCCCGAAGTCCCATCTGGGTCGCCAGAAAACTGTTGCCCGTAAAGAAACACATAACTACGAAAGCAGTTATATGCGGTGCTTTATTCGGGGCCCGGGGTCTCAGGGACTCATGTCCAAAGCTGAGAATCCCAAATCCCCGTTTAACTTGGTTAATATTTATAGTGTTCGGTTACGTAACATAATCAACAGAATTGCTAAGCTACATGATTGTTTCCCATTTATAGTTTCTTCAGTTACTGTTGCCAAGATTTGCTTATCATTTACCTAGTTCATCAGATTGTGCTGTACCCAGTTCATCAGATTGTACTGTACCCACTTCATCAGATTGTACTGTACCCAACACCTGCAATTATACCTTCATCTTGTCTACCAAGTATAACCTATTCTAATCAATATAATGTAACAATTCCCCCCTTTGAAAATACTTCAAGTCTTCCAGACTGCAAGGATTTTCATCATCAGTTCCGCAGATTTCCATATTCTTTGGACCGTCTCAAACTGGTGATTGTAGCTGCAATGAATTATTTCCAATGTCTTCATATCTCGGGGGAAGTTCATGATTCTTCCTGGTAACAGCTTTTAAAATTTTCCCCAAGTGTTGCCGTTCCTTATTAACAATATTTTGAATCAAACGCAACACTCCCATAATAGCTAACATAATAATTATAATTATTATACACCACTGAATTAAAGATGCTACCCAACCAGAGATGTTCAATCCAAATGACTTTGCTAAAGCAGCCACCCAATTATGGGTACTTTCTTCTCTTTCTTCCTCAGTTGCACGTTCAATTTGTGTTAGCTGAGACAAATCACGTTCTACCGCGGCTGTAACATTCGGAATATGTACACAACAATGATCAATCTTATCTCGTAAATAACCACATACTCCATGTTCTTTTAGCAACAGCATATCTAATGCCATTCTATTTTGCAGGGTCATTTTTGTGGTTGCCTGTAATTGTAAGTTTATTTCCTTAAATCCTTCTTTAGTCACTCTTGCTAGCCTTTCCGTTTGTCCTAACAACCGGTACAACATTTCTCTATTCCGATAAGTACTAATTGGAGCAAACAATGATTCTAAAGCCCAACCTAACTTCACACCGGATGATGGTTCTTGCCAATCATCATCATCCTTTATTTCTCTCTTCATTATCCATAAATTTTCTAATCTACCCTTAAATGGCGCTTTCTTCCAAATTGGGCAGAGAGTTGGTAACCCTAAAGTTATTTCAGTCACCAACCCATCCAAGGGGAGGTGAGTCGTCCATTGTCCATCACTTGTAACCCAAACTAAATTTCCTGTGCTCCTGCTCGTAGTTCTACAATCTATTCTCACTCCGAATTGTATTACAGGTTCACTCATGGAGTATTTAATTCCTCTACAGGCACAACCTGTCCTTAATGCAAGGACCACAGGTGGAAAGGTAACTTCACTTTCGGGGTGTCACAAGCGTATACTTTTGTACAGTTCTAGACTGGGTGTTTTTCAGCTAACTTTCTTTTGCATTAGATTTTCTTGTGTTTCCTGTTGTGGCGCCTGGATTATTTGTATTGGTTGCATTTCGTCTTTTTCCAAATCTTTTAACTCTCTCCTGGCTCTGTTTCTTTTCTGCATAGGTTCTGATTTTGCAGTAACCTCTAATGCCCTTTTTCCATAATCAAAACTCTCTTTAATCCAAACAATACAGGTGTGGTTTCCTACATCTGTCTTACTTACATTTCGCAATGATAAAATCATAGTACCCCTTCGTGTATCACTATCCCATCGGATTGTAAACCCAGTTGACAATTTGGACTCATTCTTCTGCCAATAGCAACTAATGTCTTGGATTGAACTTCTCATATCTCCAACAAAATCACAAGTCAAATTTACATCCATTCGTTCTTCTATATGTACAGTAGCATATGTATGTATTATTTGAGCGAAACCATTACTTAATCCTACCCAGCATAGTATTACCAAGATGTAAATCTCAGTTTTGTAGGAGTGATCATTTTTACCCCCCATTGTGATGGTACCTTCTTCACTCTGGTATAATGAATCCAATTATCAATTCCTGCTACTTTCACAGCGGTAAATGTTATCAATAGCACCAAATAAAGTCCATGCCACTGTTCCTTTAAAGGCTCCGTTTGCCAATTTCGAACATACGCTTGGTCTCCTGGTTGATTCTCCAACGGCAAAGGGCGATTCCAGATGATCGCGGCACGTAAGGCTGTGAGTAATCTGCTTAAAGAAATTATATAACTATAAACATCTTGATCTCCTTGGAGGTGTAAATCTGCACTTCCCATTCCCTTCGTTGGTGCAGTATATGGCTTACCGTACAGAATTTCATAGGGACTTACAGACAACCCTTCTCTAGGTTTTATACGAATTCTCAATAAAGCAAGGGGCAATGCCTGTGGCCATTGGATTTGAGCTTCCTGGCATATCTTTTTAATTTGTCCTTTTAATGTTTGATTCATCCTTTCTACCTTTCCACTAGATTGTGGCCTCCACGGTGTATGTAAATCCCAGCTAATTCCAAGCATTTCACTAATTTCCTGTACTATTTTAGCTATAAAGTGTGGGCCTCGATCTGAAGAAATTCCTAAAGGTACCCCAAATCTAGGTATGATCTCTTTTAACAAAGTTTTTACTACTTCTCTAGCTTGATTCGTTCTACAGGGAAATGCTTCTAGCCACCCTGAAAAGGTACATACGTATACCAATAAATACTTAAACCCTTTTGATTTAGGTAATTCTGCAAAATCCACTTGCCAATAGTCACCTGGTTCTATTCCCACTTTCAAAGTTCCCATTGGAATTTGTTTTCGTATTACCGGATTATTCTTTAAACATACTGGACACTTCGCATTCACCCCTTTTGCTATTGTTAACATTTGTGCAGATATAATGCTCCGCTTTAAAAACTGCACCAATGCTTCTGCTCCCCAATGGCATTTATTATGTTCAGTTTGTATTATTCGTTTCATAATTGTAGCAGGCACTACTACTTGTCCATTACCTGTTACATACCATCCATGTGAATTCTTCTGTGCCTTTACCAAATCGGCTAATTTTTCATCTTCTTGGGTATAAAAGGGATTTACAGAGAGATGAGCAGTAATCGGGCTTACCTTAGTAGGTATTAGAGCTAATTCAGTCCATACTTGCCGTGCAGCAATTTTGGCTGCCTGGTCTGCCTTCATGTTTCCTTGTGCCACATCGCTGTCATCCCTCTGATGTCCTCGACAATGCATTACAGCCACTTGCTGAGGTAGTACCACAGCCTCTAATAACTGTAAGATCTCGGTTCGATATTTAATAATACTACCTTGAGCCGTCAACAATCCTCTTTCCTTCCATAAAGCTCCATGTATATGTATTATTCCAAAAGCGTATTTAGAATCTGTCCAAATATTCACCCTCTTATCCGTACTCGGTATTAAAGCCCGAATTAGAGCGACCAGTTCTGCCTTTTGCGCTGACGTTCCTGGCATTAATGCCTTTGCTTCAATTACTTCAAGCTTAGTAACCACAGCATATCCAGAATATCGTGTTCCATTCTCAACAAAGCTGCTACCGTCTGTAAATAATGTCCAGTCAGGATTTACAAGGGGAATATCTTTCAGATCTACCCTACTGGCGTAAGTTTGTTCGATCACCTCAATACAATCATGTTCCAGCTCGCCTTCCTCTATTTTGCTACCTAAAAATTCAGCGGGATTCAAACATGTTGTTATCTTTAAAAATATATCATCCTGTTCTCTCAATATTGCCTGATATTTCAACATTCTACTGGATGACAACCAATGACCCCCCTTTTGTTCCAAAACTGCAATCACCACGTGGGGCACAAATACTTCCATTTTTGTTCCCAATGTCAATTTTCTAGCTTCTTGGACTAACGTTACAGTAGCAGCCACTGCTCGGAGGCAAGAAGGCCATCCGGCACTTACCATATCCAACTGCTTGGAAAAATAGCCCACCGGTCTCTTCCATGATCCAATTCGTTGAGTTAAAACTCCAAGCGCTAGTCGTTGCCGCTCATGTACAAAGAGTTGAAATGTTTTTGTCAAATCAGGCAATCCTAATGCTGGGGCTTCTTGCAGAGCCTGTTTTAAGTCTTGAAAAGCCCTTTTACACTCTAAACTCCAAACTAATTGTGGCTCTTTTAAAGCTGCATACAGTGGTTTGGCTAACAGTCCGTAATTCAAAATCCAGAGTCTGCACCACCCTGTCATTCCTAGAAAAGTTCGTAACTCGTGCAAATTTCTAGGTTCAGGGATGGCACAAATCGCTTGTATTCTATTCACCCCCAACCGTCTTTGTCCTTGGGAAATTTCACATCCCAGATATATCACTTTTTCCCGGGCAATTTGGGCTTTTTCCTTAGAAACTCGATAACCGCTCTGTCCCAGTAAATTTAATCACGCAACTGTAACAGTAATGCAGTTTTCATACCTTTCTGTCGCCACGAAAATGTCATCCACATATTGCAACAATAAGTATGCTTTTGATGGTAATTGAAAATATCCTTGCTCCTTCCAATCCTCCAGTTCTCGTGCCAGCTGATTCCCAAATATTGTAGGACTGTTTTTGAAGCCTTGTGGTAACCTGGTCCAGGTCAGCTGTCGTTTTCGTCCTGTATCCGGATTTTCCCATTCAAACGCAAATAATTTCCTACTTTGTAATGCCAATGGGATGCAGAAGAAAGCATCTTTTAAATCAATTACAGAAAAGTATCTAAATTGTTCTGCCACAGATGTTAACAATGTATAAGGATTTGCTACTACTGGATGTATATCTTTAACTATTTCGTTTACAGCTCTTAAATCTTGAACTAACCTATAATCTCCGTTAGGTTTTCTTATAGGAAATATTGGTGTATTATATTCAGATTCACATTCTTCTAACACATTGTGCATCAAAAATTTTGCAATTAATGGTGCTCCCCTTTCCTAGCTTCTAACTGTATAGGATATTGTCTAACTCTTACCGGTTGGACACCTTCTTTCAATTCTACTATGACAGGTTTTGCTGCTTTCGCTAATCCCGGTACTTGTGTCTCCCATACCCATGGTACTACAGCGTTTTCTACCTCTATTGGTATTGTTGTATTAGCTATTTCTTTTACTATAAATATTCTAGCTATTTCTTCCTCAGGTATCTGCAACTTAGCTTTTCCATTTTCAAATATTATTTTAGCATTAAATCTTGACAATAAATCTCGTCCTAACAAAGATGTAGGACAATCCGGTACATAGAGAAATTCATGATCTAATTCTTTACCCCTAAAATTAGATGCAATGGCCGCAGAAAGGGCCGTTGCTCTGTTTTTCCTGTAGCTCCTACCACAGTTATCATCGTATCTCCTATCTTTCCTAAACAAGTATTTAAAACAGAATAAGTTGCCCCAGTATCTACCAATAATTGTTTCTCTTCCCCATCAATTTCTGTTGTCACTTTTAATCCATCACTTAGTCAGCTACTATGTTGCCCCAAATGTCCTAACATCATTGTTTCTGCCATTGGTGTTCCTCCTACTGAAGTCTGCTGGGCCAAATTCATTTTCACTGGGCACTCATTTTTCCAATGTCCCTGTTGTCTGCAAAACGCACACTGATTTATCCCTAGCTGATTTTGAGGTATTCCCCGCATGCCTCCTACCCTGTATCCTCCTCGACCTCGTCCTCTACTTCTGCCTCTTATTCCTTGATTTACTCGTTGTAACATTGCTAATAATCCTGCCTGATTTCTCTTTGTGGTTTTTTTTTTTTTTTCTCCCTATTATTGTACACTTTCCAGCTGATTGCTTCCAAATTACTAAATCTCCTGGGGAAAAAGGAACTTTCCCATATACTTTATCAGTCCCCGAAATTGCCTCTCGTAAAGGGGCTAATAATACTTTACTGTTTTGCTCTTGTTCCTTCCTCCCTTGTCTTGTTCTCTGTGCAATTGGGGTTCGTTGCGCTTGTCTTGGGCATGATGAATGCCCTGGCGAACCCTTCGGTGTTAACTTAATCTGGATCGCTCCAGTATTAATTGATTCTGACGGTTTTACCGCCTTAATACTATCAGTATCACTATCGTCCCCTGCATCTATATCGGACATCACAGGGGCCGTCGGTGATGCTAAAAGTGATACCTCCTCTGGCTCTCTTATTGAATTTTGTATTGCCAAACAAGTCATACACTTCTTATTACCTACACATCCTCCACGTTTTGTTTTATCTTTTTTCGGGATGTACCAACAACATTCCACATTCTCTCTGCATATCTGGATGATTACGTATATCATAAAATAGATCAACATATGGTACTTCATCCCATTTTTCAAGTTCTTAACAATATCTCATTAATGGACCTATAACACCCGGATCTAAACTTCCGTGTTCAGGCCACCGGGGTCCATCATACTCATATTGTGGCCACCAATTCGTACAATAATCTATAAATCGACTTTTACTCATACTCTGAAAATATCCCGCACTTTTCCAATGCTTTAATAAACATCCTAACGGAGAATTATCCGGTATTACCATGGTCTTACACACTCACTCCACACACACACACACTAAATCTACGGGGTAGAAAACGGAAAGATAGCCTCTGATGGGAAACAAAAGACCAAACCAAACTCACGAGACAGCCACGTATGTCCGTGAGTGCTGGACCTGCGGGGCTTTCGCTCCGTCTGACGGCCAGCGCCTAGGCTTCCACAGACCAGACCTCGAGCTCGTTAGCCCAACCTTGCGTGAATCGCCGTCACGTCTTATTAGGCAGGCACCCGACCAAATATTACAATAAAGCACCTTCGGGCTTACCACTTTGGGACGTCAGGAGCAGCGCAGAGCGGGCGCAGCCGATGGCTCCCCGAGAATTCCTCGGTGCCGGCACGGAGCAAAATCGGAAAGCGAACCGTCAACACTACTCCCGAAGTCCCATCTGGGTCGCCAGAAAACTGTTGCCCGTAAAGAAACACATAACTACGAAAGCAGTTATATGCGGTGCTTTATTCGGGGCCCGGGGTCTCAGGGACTCATGTCCAAAGCTGAGAATCCCAAATCCCCGTTTAACTTGGTTAATATTTATAGTGTTCGGTTACGTAACATAATCAACAGAATTGCTAAGCTACATGATTGTTTCCCATTTATAGTTTCTTCAGTTACTGTTGCCAAGATTTGCTTATCATTTACCTAGTTCATCAGATTGTGCTGTACCCAGTTCATCAGATTGTACTGTACCCACTTCATCAGATTGTACTGTACCCAACACCTGCAATTATACCTTCATCTTGTCTACCAAGTATAACCTATTCTAATCAATATAATGTAACAATTCCCCCCTTTGAAAATACTTCAAGTCTTCCAGACTGCAAGGATTTTCATCATCAGTTCCGCAGATTTCCATATTCTTTGGACCGTCTCAAACTGGTGATTGTAGCTGCAATGAATTATTTCCAATGTCTTCATATCTCGGGGGAAGTTCATGATTCTTCCTGGTAACAGCTTTTAAAATTTTCCCCAAGTGTTGCCGTTCCTTATTAACAATATTTTGAATCAAACGCAACACTCCCATAATAGCTAACATAATAATTATAATTATTATACACCACTGAATTAAAGATGCTACCCAACCAGAGATGTTCAATCCAAATGACTTTGCTAAAGCAGCCACCCAATTATGGGTACTTTCTTCTCTTTCTTCCTCAGTTGCACGTTCAATTTGTGTTAGCTGAGACAAATCACGTTCTACCGCGGCTGTAACATTCGGAATATGTACACAACAATGATCAATCTTATCTCGTAAATAACCACATACTCCATGTTCTTTTAGCAACAGCATATCTAATGCCATTCTATTTTGCAGGGTCATTTTTGTGGTTGCCTGTAATTGTAAGTTTATTTCCTTAAATCCTTCTTTAGTCACTCTTGCTAGCCTTTCCGTTTGTCCTAACAACCGGTACAACATTTCTCTATTCCGATAAGTACTAATTGGAGCAAACAATGATTCTAAAGCCCAACCTAACTTCACACCGGATGATGGTTCTTGCCAATCATCATCATCCTTTATTTCTCTCTTCATTATCCATAAATTTTCTAATCTACCCTTAAATGGCGCTTTCTTCCAAATTGGGCAGAGAGTTGGTAACCCTAAAGTTATTTCAGTCACCAACCCATCCAAGGGGAGGTGAGTCGTCCATTGTCCATCACTTGTAACCCAAACTAAATTTCCTGTGCTCCTGCTCGTAGTTCTACAATCTATTCTCACTCCGAATTGTATTACAGGTTCACTCATGGAGTATTTAATTCCTCTACAGGCACAACCTGTCCTTAATGCAAGGACCACAGGTGGAAAGGTAACTTCACTTTCGGGGTGTCACAAGCGTATACTTTTGTACAGTTCTAGACTGGGTGTTTTTCAGCTAACTTTCTTTTGCATTAGATTTTCTTGTGTTTCCTGTTGTGGCGCCTGGATTATTTGTATTGGTTGCATTTCGTCTTTTTCCAAATCTTTTAACTCTCTCCTGGCTCTGTTTCTTTTCTGCATAGGTTCTGATTTTGCAGTAACCTCTAATGCCCTTTTTCCATAATCAAAACTCTCTTTAATCCAAACAATACAGGTGTGGTTTCCTACATCTGTCTTACTTACATTTCGCAATGATAAAATCATAGTACCCCTTCGTGTATCACTATCCCATCGGATTGTAAACCCAGTTGACAATTTGGACTCATTCTTCTGCCAATAGCAACTAATGTCTTGGATTGAACTTCTCATATCTCCAACAAAATCACAAGTCAAATTTACATCCATTCGTTCTTCTATATGTACAGTAGCATATGTATGTATTATTTGAGCGAAACCATTACTTAATCCTACCCAGCATAGTATTACCAAGATGTAAATCTCAGTTTTGTAGGAGTGATCATTTTTACCCCCCATTGTGATGGTACCTTCTTCACTCTGGTATAATGAATCCAATTATCAATTCCTGCTACTTTCACAGCGGTAAATGTTATCAATAGCACCAAATAAAGTCCATGCCACTGTTCCTTTAAAGGCTCCGTTTGCCAATTTCGAACATACGCTTGGTCTCCTGGTTGATTCTCCAACGGCAAAGGGCGATTCCAGATGATCGCGGCACGTAAGGCTGTGAGTAATCTGCTTAAAGAAATTATATAACTATAAACATCTTGATCTCCTTGGAGGTGTAAATCTGCACTTCCCATTCCCTTCGTTGGTGCAGTATATGGCTTACCGTACAGAATTTCATAGGGACTTACAGACAACCCTTCTCTAGGTTTTATACGAATTCTCAATAAAGCAAGGGGCAATGCCTGTGGCCATTGGATTTGAGCTTCCTGGCATATCTTTTTAATTTGTCCTTTTAATGTTTGATTCATCCTTTCTACCTTTCCACTAGATTGTGGCCTCCACGGTGTATGTAAATCCCAGCTAATTCCAAGCATTTCACTAATTTCCTGTACTATTTTAGCTATAAAGTGTGGGCCTCGATCTGAAGAAATTCCTAAAGGTACCCCAAATCTAGGTATGATCTCTTTTAACAAAGTTTTTACTACTTCTCTAGCTTGATTCGTTCTACAGGGAAATGCTTCTAGCCACCCTGAAAAGGTACATACGTATACCAATAAATACTTAAACCCTTTTGATTTAGGTAATTCTGCAAAATCCACTTGCCAATAGTCACCTGGTTCTATTCCCACTTTCAAAGTTCCCATTGGAATTTGTTTTCGTATTACCGGATTATTCTTTAAACATACTGGACACTTCGCATTCACCCCTTTTGCTATTGTTAACATTTGTGCAGATATAATGCTCCGCTTTAAAAACTGCACCAATGCTTCTGCTCCCCAATGGCATTTATTATGTTCAGTTTGTATTATTCGTTTCATAATTGTAGCAGGCACTACTACTTGTCCATTACCTGTTACATACCATCCATGTGAATTCTTCTGTGCCTTTACCAAATCGGCTAATTTTTCATCTTCTTGGGTATAAAAGGGATTTACAGAGAGATGAGCAGTAATCGGGCTTACCTTAGTAGGTATTAGAGCTAATTCAGTCCATACTTGCCGTGCAGCAATTTTGGCTGCCTGGTCTGCCTTCATGTTTCCTTGTGCCACATCGCTGTCATCCCTCTGATGTCCTCGACAATGCATTACAGCCACTTGCTGAGGTAGTACCACAGCCTCTAATAACTGTAAGATCTCGGTTCGATATTTAATAATACTACCTTGAGCCGTCAACAATCCTCTTTCCTTCCATAAAGCTCCATGTATATGTATTATTCCAAAAGCGTATTTAGAATCTGTCCAAATATTCACTCTCTTATCCGTACTCGGTATTAAAGCCCGAATTAGAGCGACCAGTTCTGCCTTTTGCGCTGACGTTCCTGGCATTAATGCCTTTGCTTCAATTACTTCAAGCTTAGTAACCACAGCATATCCAGAATATCGTGTTCCATTCTCAACAAAGCTGCTACCGTCTGTAAATAATGTCCAGTCAGGATTTACAAGGGGAATATCTTTCAGATCTACCCTACTGGCGTAAGTTTGTTCGATCACCTCAATACAATCATGTTCCAGCTCGCCTTCCTCTATTTTGCTACCTAAAAATTCAGCGGGATTCAAACATGTTGTTATCTTTAAAAATATATCATCCTGTTCTCTCAATATTGCCTGATATTTCAACATTCTACTGGATGACAACCAATGACCCCCCTTTTGTTCCAAAACTGCAATCACCACGTGGGGCACAAATACTTCCATTTTTGTTCCCAATGTCAATTTTCTAGCTTCTTGGACTAACGTTACAGTAGCAGCCACTGCTCGGAGGCAAGAAGGCCATCCGGCACTTACCATATCCAACTGCTTGGAAAAATAGCCCACCGGTCTCTTCCATGATCCAATTCGTTGAGTTAAAACTCCAAGCGCTAGTCGTTGCCGCTCATGTACAAAGAGTTGAAATGTTTTTGTCAAATCAGGCAATCCTAATGCTGGGGCTTCTTGCAGAGCCTGTTTTAAGTCTTGAAAAGCCCTTTTACACTCTAAACTCCAAACTAATTGTGGCTCTTTTAAAGCTGCATACAGTGGTTTGGCTAACAGTCCGTAATTCAAAATCCAGAGACCACCCTGTCATTCCTAGAAAAGTTCGTAACTCGTGCAAATTTCTAGGTTCAGGGATGGCACAAATCGCTTGTATTCTATATCACCCCCAACCGTCTTTGTCCTTGGGAAATTTCACATCCCAGATATATCACTTTTTCCCGGGCAATTTGGGCTTTTTCCTTAGAAACTCGATAACCGCTCTGTCCCAGTAAATTTAATCACGCAACTGTAACAGTAATGCAGTTTTCATACCTTTCTGTCGCCACGAAAATGTCATCCACATATTGCAACAATAAGTATGCTTTTGATGGTAATTGAAAATATCCTTGCTCCTTCCAATCCTCCAGTTCTCGTGCCAGCTGATTCCCAAATATTGTAGGACTGTTTTTGAAGCCTTGTGGTAACCTGGTCCAGGTCAGCTGTCGTTTTCGTCCTGTATCCGGATTTTCCCATTCAAACGCAAATAATTTCCTACTTTGTAATGCCAATGGGATGCAGAAGAAAGCATCTTTTAAATCAATTACAGAAAAGTATCTAAATTGTTCTGCCACAGATGTTAACAATGTATAAGGATTTGCTACTACTGGATGTATATCTTTAACTATTTCGTTTACAGCTCTTAAATCTTGAACTAACCTATAATCTCCGTTAGGTTTTCTTATAGGAAATATTGGTGTATTATATTCAGATTCACATTCTTCTAACACATTGTGCATCAAAAATTTTGCAATTAATGGTGCTACCCCTTTCCTAGCTTCTAACTGTATAGGATATTGTCTAACTCTTACCGGTTGGACACCTTCTTTCAATTCTACTATGACAGGTTTTGCTGCTTTCGCTAATCCCGGTACTTGTGTCTCCCATACCCATGGTACTACAGCGTTTTCTACCTCTATTGGTATTGTTGTATTAGCTATTTCTTTTACTATAAATATTCTAGCTATTTCTTCCTCAGGTATCTGCAACTTAGCTTTTCCATTTATCAAATATTATTTTAGCATTAAATCTTGACAATAAAATCTCGTCCTAACAAAGATGTAGGACAATCCGGTACATAGAGAAATTCATGATCTAATTCTTTACCCTAAAATTTAGATGCA
The DNA here is from genome assembly GCF_036417845.1 of Apteryx mantelli. Classification (NCBI taxonomy): domain Eukaryota; kingdom Metazoa; phylum Chordata; class Aves; order Apterygiformes; family Apterygidae; genus Apteryx; species Apteryx mantelli. The sequence continues at coordinate 11,434 of NW_027118624.1, read as the reverse complement.
ATGGCCGCAGAAAGGGCCGTTGCTCTGTTTTTCCTGTAGCTCCTACCACAGTTATCATCGTATCTCCTATCTTTCCTAAACAAGTATTTAAAACAGAATAAGTTGCCCCAGTATCTACCAATAATTGTTTCTCTTCCCCATCAATTTCTGTTGTCACTTTTTAATCCATCACTTAGTCAGCTACTATGTTGCCCCAAATGTCCTAACATCATTGTTTCTGCCATTGGTGTTCCTCCTACTGAAGTCTGCTGGGCCAAATTCAATTTCACTGGGCACTCATTTTTCCAATGTCCCTGTTGTCTGCAAAACGCACACTGATTTATCCCTAGCTGATTTTGAGGTATTCCCCGCATGCCTCCTACCCTGTATCCTCCTCGACCTCGTCCTCTACTTCTGCCTCTTATTCCTTGATTTACTCGTTGTAACATTGCTAATAATCCTGCCTGATTTCTCTTTGTGGTTTGTTTTTTTTTTTTTTTTTTTTTTCCCTATTATTGTACACTTTCCAGCTGATTGCTTCCAAATTACTAAATCTCCTGGGGAAAAAGGAACTTTCCCATATACTTTATCAGTCCCCGAAATTGCCTCTCGTAAAGGGGCTAATAATACTTTACTGTTTTGCTCTTGTTCCTTCCTCCCTTGTCTTGTTCTCTGTGCAATTGGGGTTCGTTGCGCTTGTCTTGGGCATGATGAATGCCCTGGCGAACCCTTCGGTGTTAACTTAATCTGGATCGCTCCAGTATTAATTGATTCTGACGGTTTTACCGCCTTAATACTATCAGTATCACTATCGTCCCCTGCATCTATATCGGACATCACAGGGGCCGTCGGTGATGCTAAAAGTGATACCTCCTCTGGCTCTCTTATTGAATTTTGTATTGCCAAACAAGTCATACACTTCTTATTACCTACACATCCTCCACGTTTTGTTTTATCTTTTTTTCGGGATGTACCAACAACATTCCACATTCTCTCTGCATATCTGGATGATTACGTATATCATAAAATAGATCAACATATGGTACTTCATCCCATTTTTCAAGTTCTTAACAATATCTCATTAATGGACCTATAACACACCCGGATCTAAACTTCCGTGTTCAGGCCACCGGGGTCCATCATACTCATATTGTGGCCACCAATTCGTACAATAATCTATAAATCGACTTTTACTCATACTCTGAAAAATATCCCGCACTTTTCCAATGCTTTAATAAACATCCTAACGGAGAATTATCCGGTATTACCATGGTCTTACACACTCACTCCACACACACACACACTAAATCTACGGGGTAGAAAACGGAAAGAATAGCCTCTGATGGGAAACAAAAGACCAAACCAAACTCACGAGACAGCCACGTATGTCCGTGAGTGCTGGACCTGCGGGGCTTTCGCTCCGTCTGACGGCCAGCGCCTAGGCTTCCACAGACCAGACCTCGAGCTCGTTAGCCCAACCTTGCGTGAATCGCCGTCACGTCTTATTAGGCAGGCCACCCGACCAAATATTACAATAAAGCACCTTCGGGCTTACCACTTTGGGACGTCAGGAGCAGCGCAGAGCGGGCGCAGCCGATGGCTCCCCGAGAATTCCTCGGTGCCGGCACGGAGCAAAATCGGAAAGCGAACCGTCAACACTACTCCCGAAGTCCCATCTGGGTCGCCAGAAAACTGTTGCCCGTAAAGAAACACATAACTACGAAAGCAGTTATATGCGGTGGCTTTATTCGGGGCCCGGGGTCTCAGGGACTCATGTCCAAAGCTGAGAATCCCAAATCCCCGTTTAACTTGGTTAATATTTATAGTGTTCGGTTACGTAACATAATCAACAGAATTGCTAAGCTACATGATTGTTTCCATTTATAGTTTCTTCAGTTACTGTTGCCAAGATTTGCTTATCATTTACCTAGTTCATCAGGATTGTGCTGTACCCAGTTCATCAGATTGTACTGTACCCACTTCATCAGATTGTACTGTACCCAACACCTGCAATTATACCTTCATCGTTGTCTACCAAGTATAACCTATTCTAATCAATATAATGTAACAATTCCCCCCTTTGAAAATACTTCAAGTCTTCCAGACTGCAAGGATTTTCATCATCAGTTCCGCAGATTTCCATATTCTTTGGACCGTCTCAAACTGGTGATTGTAGCTGCAATGAATTATTTCCAATGTCTTCATATCTCGGGGGAAGTTCATGATTCTTCCTGGTAACAGCTTTTAAAATTTTCCCCAAGTGTTTGCCGTTCCTTATTAACAATATTTTGAATCAAACGCAACACTCCCATAATAGCTAACATAATAATTATAATTATTATACACCACTGAATTAAAGATGCTACCCAACCAGAGATGTTCAATCCAAATGACTTTGCTAAAGCAGCCACCCAATTATGGGTACTTTCTTCTCTTTCTTCCTCAGTTGCACGTTCAAATTTGTGTTAGCTGAGACAAATCACGTTCTACCGCGGCTGTAACATTCGGAATATGTACACAACAATGATCAATCTTATCTCGTAAATAACCACATACTCCATGTTCTTTTAGCAACAGCATATCTAATGCCATTCTATTTTGCAGGGTCATTTTTGTGGTTGCCTGTAATTGTAAGTTTATTTCCTTAAATCCTTCTTTAGTCACTCTTGCTAGCCTTTCCGTTTGTCCTAACAACCGGTACAACATTTCTCTATTCCGATAAGTACTAATTGGAGCAAACAATGATTCTAAAGCCCAACCTAACTTACACACCGGATGATGGTTCTTGCCAATCATCATCATCCTTTATTTCTCTCTTCATTATCCATAAATTTTCTAATCTACCCTTAAATGGCGCTTTCTTCCAAATTGGGCAGAGAGTTGGTAACCCTAAAGTTATTTCAGTCACCAACCCATCCAAGGGGAGGTGAGTCGTCCATTGTCCCATCACTTGTAACCCAAACTAAATTTCCTGTGCTCCTGCTCGTAGTTCTACAATCTATTCTCACTCCGAATTGTATTACAGGTTCACGTCATGGAGTATTTAATTCCTCTACAGGCACAACCTGTCCTTAATGCAAGGACCACAGGTGGAAAGGTACTACTTCACTTTCGGGGTGTCACAAGCGTATACTTTTGTACAGTTCTAGACTGGGTGTTTTTTCAGCTAACTTTCTTTTGCATTAGATTTTCTTGTGTTTCCTGTTGTGGCGCCTGGATTATTTGTATTGGTTGCATTTCGTCTTTTTCCAAATCTTTTAACTCTCTCCTGGCTCTGTTTCTTTTCTGCATAGGTTCTGATTTTGCAGTAACCTCTAATGCCCTTTTTCCATAATCAAAAACTCTCTTTAATCCAAACAATACAGGTGTGGTTTCCTACATCTGTCTTACTTACATTTCGCAATGATAAAATCATAGTACCCCTTCGTGTATCACTATCCCATCGGATTGTAAACCCAGTTGACAATTTGGACTCATTCTTCTGCCAATAGCAACTAATGTCTTGGATTGAACTTCTCATATCTCCAACAAAATCACAAGTCAAATTTACATCCATTCGTTCTTCTATATGTACAGTAGCATATGTATGTATTCATTTGAGCGAAACCATTACTTAATCCTACCCAGCATAGTATTACCAAGATGTAAATCTCAGTTTTGTAGGAGTGATCATTTTTACCCCCCATTGTGATGGTACCTTCTTCACTCTGGTATAATGAATCCAATTATCAATTCCTGCTACTTTCACAGCGGTAAATGTTATCAATAGCACCAAATAAAGTCCATGCCACTGTTCCTTTAAAGGCTCCGTTTGCCAATTTCGAACATACGCTTGGTCTCCTGGTTGATTCTCCAACGGCAAAGGGCGATTCCAGATGATCGCGGCACGTAAGGCTGTGAGTAATCTGCTTAAAGAAATTATATAACTATAAACATCTTGATCTCCTTGGAGGTGTAAATCTGCACTTCCCATTCCCTTCGTTGGTGCAGTATATGGCTTACCGTACAGAATTTCATAGGGACTACAGACAACCCTTCTCTAGGTTTTATACGAATTCTCAATAAAGCAAGGGGCAATGCCTGTGGCCATTGGATTTGAGCTTCCTGGCATATCTTTTTAATTTGTCCTTTTAATGTTTGATTCATCCTTTCTACCTTTCCACTAGATTGTGGCCTGCCACGGTGTATGTAAATCCCAGCTAATTCCAAGCATTTCACTAATTTCCTGTACTATTTTAGCTATAAAGTGTGGGCCTCGATCTGAAGAAATTCCTAAAGGTACCTCCAAATCTAGGTATGATCTCTTTTAACAAAGTTTTTACTACTTCTCTAGCTTGATTCGTTCTACAGGGAAATGCTTCTAGCCACCCTGAAAAGGTACATACGTATACCAATAAATACTTAAACCCTTTTGATTTAGGTAATTCTGCAAAATCCACTTGCCAATAGTCACCTGGTTCTATTCCCACTTTCAAAGTTCCCATTGGAATTTGTTTTCGTATTACCGGATTATTCTTTAAACATACTGGACACTCTTCGCATTCACCCCTTTTGCTATTGTTAACATTTGTGCAGATATAATGCTCCGCTTTAAAAACTGCACCAATGCTTCTGCTCCCCAATGGCATTTATTATGTTCAGTTTGTATTATTCGTTTCATAATTGTAGCAGGCACTACTACTGTCCATTACCTGTTACATACCATCCATGTGAATTCTTCTGTGCCTTTACCAAATCGGCTAATTTTTCATCTTCTTGGGTATAAAAGGGATTTACAGAGAGATGAGCAGTAATCGGGCTTACCTTAGTAGGTATTAGAGCTAATTCAGTCCATACTTGCCGTGCAGCAATTTTGGCTGCCTGGTCTGCCTTCATGTTTCCTTGTGCCACATCGCTGTCATCCCTCTGATGTCCTCGACAATGCATTACAGCCACTTGCTGAGGTAGTACCACAGCCTCTAATAACTGTAAGATCTCGGTTCGATATTTAATAATACTACCTTGAGCCGTCAACAATCCTCGTTTCCTTCCATAAAGCTCCATGTATATGTACTTATTCCAAAAGCGTATTTAGAATCTGTCCAAATATTCACCCTCTTATCCAGTACTCGGTATTAAAGCCCGAATTAGAGCGACCAGTTCTGCCTTTTGCGCTGACGTTCCTGGCATTAATGCCTTTGCTTCAAATTACTTCAAGCTTAGTAACCACAGCATATCCAGAATATCGTGTTCCATTCTCAACAAAGCTGCTACCGTCTGTAAATAATGTCCAGTCAGGATTTACAAGGGGAATATCTTTCAGATCTACCCTACTGGCGTAAGTTTGTTCGATCACCTCAATACAATCATGTTCCAGCTCGCCTTCCTCTATTTTGCTACCTAAAAATTCAGCGGGATTCAAACATGTTGTTATCTTTAAAAATATATCATCTCCTGTCTCTCAATATTGCCTGATATTTCAACATTCTACTGGATGACAACCAATGACCCCCCTTTTGTTCCAAAACTGCAAATCACCACGTGGGGCACAAATACTTCCATTTTTTGTTCCCAATGTCAATTTTCTAGCTTCTTGGACTAACGTTACAGTAGCAGCTGCCACTGCTCGGTAGGCAAGAAGGCCATCCGGCACTTACCATATCCAACTGCTTGGAAAAATAGCCCACCGGTCTCTTCCATGATCCAATTCGTTGAGTTAAAACTCCAAGCGCTAGTCGTTGCCGCTCATGTACAAAGAGTTGAAATGTTTTTGTCAAATCAGGCAATCCTAATGCTGGGGCTTCTTGCAGAGCCTGTTTTAAGTCTTGAAAAGCCCTTTTACACTCTAAACTCCAAACTAATTGTGGCTCTTTTAAAGCTGCATACAGTGGTTTGGCTAACAGTCCGTAATTCAAAATCCAGAGTCTGCACCACCCTGTCATTCCTAGAAAAGTTTCGTAACTCGTGCAAATTTCTAGGTTCAGGGATGGCACAAATCGCTTGTATTCTATTCACCCCCCAACCGTCTTTGTCCTTGGGAAATTTCACATCCCAGATATATCACTTTTTCCCGGGCAATTTTGGGCTTTTTCCTTAGAAACTCGATAACCGCTCTGTCCCAGTAAATTTAATCACGCAACTGTAACAGTAATGCAGTTTTCATACTCTTTCTGTCGCCACGAAAATGTCATCCACATATTGCAACAATAAGTATGCTTTTGATGGTAATTGAAAATATCCTTGCTCCTCTCCAATCCTCCAGTTCTCGTGCCAGCTGATTCCCAAATATTGTAGGACTGTTTTTGAAGCCTTGTGGTAACCTGGTCCAGGTCAGCTGTCGTTTTCGTCCTGTATCCGGATTTTCCCATTCAAACGCAAATAATTTCCTACTTTGTAATGCCAATGGGATGCAGAAGAAAAGCATCTTTTTAAATCAATTACAGAAAAGTATCTAAATTGTTCTGCCATCAGATGTTAACAATGTATAAGGATTTGCTACTACTGGATGTATATTCTTTAACTATTTCGTTTACAGCTCTTAAATCTTGAACTAACCTATAATCTCCGTTAGGTTTTCTTATAGGAAATATTGGTGTATTATATTCAGATTCACATCTCTTCTAAACACATTGTGCATCAAAAAATTTTGCAATTAATGGTGCTACCCCTTTCCTAGCTTCTAACTGTATAGGATTGTCTAACTCTTTACCGGTTGGGACACCTTCTTTCAATTCTACTATGACAGGTTTTGCTGCTTTCGCTAATCCCGGTACTTGTGTCCTCCCATACCCATGGTACTACAGACGTTTTCTACCTCTATTGGTATTGTTGTATTAGCTATTTCTTTTACTATAAATATTCTAGCTATTTCTTCCTCAGGTATCTGCAACTTAGCTTTTCCATTTTCAAATATTATTTTAGCATTAAATCTTGACAATAAATCTCGTCCTAACAAAGATGTAGGACAATCCGGTACATAGAGAAATTCATGATCTAATTCTTTACCCCTAAAATTTAGATGCAATGGCCGCAGAAAGGGCCGTTGCTCTGTTTTTCCTGTAGCTCCTACCACAGTTATCATCGTATCTCCTATCTTTCCTAAACAAGTTATTTAAAACAGAATAAGTTGCCCCAGTATCTACCATAATTGTTTCTCTTCCCCATCAATTTCTGTTGTCACTTTTAATCCATCACTTAGTCAGCTACTATGTTGCCTCCAAATGTCCTAACATCATTGTTTCTGCCATTGGTGTTCCTCCTACTAGAAGTCTGCTGGGCCAAATTCATTTTCACTGGGCACTCATTTTTCCAATGTCCCTGTTGTCTGCAAAACGCACACTGATTTATCCCTAGCTGATTTTGAGGTATTCCCCGCATGCCTCCTACCCTGTATCCTCCTCGACCTCGTCCTCTACTTCTGCCTCTTATTCCTTGATTTACTCGTTGTAACATTGCTAATAATCCTGCCTGATTTCTCTTTGTGGTTTGTTTTTTTTTTTTTTTTTTTTTTTCCCTATTATTGTACACTTTCCAGCTGATTGCTTCCAAATTACTAAATCTCCTGGGGAAAAAGGAACTTTCCCATATACTTTATCAGTCCCCGAAATTGCCTCTCGTAAAGGGGCTAATAAATTACTTTACTGTTTTGCTCTTGTTCCTTCCTCCCTTGTCTTGTTCTCTGTGCAATTGGGGTTCGTTGCGCTTGTCTTGGGCATGATGAATGCCCTGGCGAACCCTTCGGTGTTTAACTTAATCTGGATCGCTCACAGTATTAATTGATTCTGACGGTTTTACCGCCTTAATACTATCAGTATCACTATCGTCCCCTGCATCTATATCGAGACATCACAGGGGCCGTCGGTGATGCTAAAAGTGATACCTCCTCTGGCTCTCTTATTGAATTTTGTATTGCCAAACAAGTCATACACTTCTTATTACCTACACCATCCTCCACGTTTTGTTTTATCTTTTTTTCGGGATGTACCAACAACATTCCCACATTCTCTCTGCATATCTGGATGATTACGTATATCATTAAAATAGATCAACATATGGTACTTCATCCCATTTTTCAAGTTCTTAACAATATCTCATTAATGGACCTATAAACACCCGGATCTAAACTTCCGTGTTCAGGCCACCGGGGTCCATCATACTCATATTGTGGCCACCAATTCGTACAATAATCTATAAATCGACTTTTACTCATACTCTGAAAATATCCCGCACTTTTCCAATGCTTTAATAAACATCCTAACGGAGAATTATCCGGTATTACCATGGTCTTACACACTCACTCCACACACACCACACACTACTAATCTACGGGGTAGAAAACGGAAAGATAGCCTCTGATGGGAAACAAAAGACCAAAACCAAACTCACGAGACAGCCACGTATGTCCGTGAGTGCTGGACCTGCGGGGCTTTCGACTCCGTCTGACGGCCAGCGCCTAGGCTTCCACAGACCAGACCTCGAGCTCGTTAGCCCAACCTTGCGTGAATCGCCGTCACGTCTTATTAGGCAGGTGCACACCCGACCAAATATTACAATAAAGCACTTCGGGCCTTACCACTTTGGGACGTCAGGAGCAAGCGCAGAGCGGGCAGCAGCCGATGGCTCCCCGAGAAATTCCTCGGTGCCGAGCACGGAGCAAAATCGGAAAGCGAACCGTCAACTCACTACTCCCGAAGTCCCATCTGGGTCGCCAGAAAAACTGTTGCCCGTAAAGAAACACATAACTACGAAAGCAGTTATATTGCGGTGCTTTATTCGGGGCCTCGGGGTCTCAGGGACTCATGTCCAAAGCTGAGAAATCCCAAATCCCCGTTTAACTTGGTTAATATTTATAGTGTTCGGTTACGTAACATAATCAACAGAATTGCTAAGCTACATGATTGTTTCCCATTTATAGTTTCTTCAGTTACTGTTGCCAAGATTTGCTTATCACTTCTACCTAGTTCATCAGATTGTGCTGTACCCAGTTTCAATCAGATTGTACTGTACCCACTTCATCAGATTGTACTGTACCCAACACCTGCAATTATACCTTCATCTTGTCTACCAAGTATAACCTATTCTAATCAATATAATGTAACACAATTCCCCCCTTTGAAAATACTTCAAGTCTTCCAGACTGCAAGGATTTTCATCATCAGTTCCGCAGATTTCCATATTCTTTGGACCGTCTCAAACTGGTGATTGTAGCTGCAATGAATTATTTCCAATGTCTTCATATCTCGGGGGAAAGTTCATGATTCTTCCTGGTAACAGCTTTTAAAATTTTCCCCAAGTGTTGCCGTTCCTTATTAACAATATTTTGAATCAAACGCAACACTCCCATAATAGCTAACATAATAATTATAATTATTATACACCACTGAATTAAAGATGCTACCCAACCAGAGATGTTCAATCCAAATGACTTTGCTAAAGCAGCCACCCAATATGGGTACTTTCTTCTCTTTCTTCCTCAGTTGCACGTTCAATTGTGTTAGCTGAGACAAATCACGTTCTACCGCGGCTGTAACATTCGGAATATGTACACAACAATGATCAATCTTATCTCGTAAATAACCACATACTCCATGTTCTTTAGCAACAGCTATATCTAATGCCATTCTATTTTGCAGGGTCATTTTTGTGGTTGCCTGTAATTGTAAGTTTATTTCCTTAAATCCTTCTTTAGTCACTCTTGGCTAGCCTTTCGTTTTGTCCTAACAACCGGTACAACATTTCTCTATTCCGATAAGTACTAATTGGAGCAAACAATGATCTAAAGCCCAACCTAACTTCACACCGGATGATGGTTCTTGCCAATCATCATCATCCTTTATTTCTCTCTTCATTATCCATAAATTTTCTAATCTACCCTTAAATGGCGCTTTCTTCAAAATTGGGCAGAGAGTTGGTAACCCTAAAGTTATTTCAGTCACCAACCCATCCAAGGGGAGGTGAGTCGTCCATTGTCCATCACTTGTAACCCAGAACTAAATTTCCTGTGCTCCTGCTCGTAGTTCTACAATCTATTCTCACTCCGAATTGTATTACAGGTTCACTCATGGAGTATTTAATTCCTCTACAGGCACAACCTGTCCTTAATGCAGGACCACAGGTGGAAAGTAACTTCACTTTCGGGGTGTCACAAGCGTATACTTTTTGTAACAGTTCTAGACTGGGTGTTTTTCAGCTAACTTTCTTTTGCATTAGATTTTCTTGTGTTTCCTGTTGTGGCGCCTGGATTATTTGTATTGGTTGCATTTCGTCTTTTTCCAAATCTTTTAACTCTCTCCTGGCTCTGTTCTTTTCTGCATAGGTTCTGATTTTGCAGTAACCTCTAATGCCCTTTTTCCTAATAACAAAACTCTCTTTAATCCAAACAATACAGGTGTGGTTTCCTACATCTGTCTTACTTACATTTCCGCAATGATAAAATCATAGTACCCCCTTCGTGTATCACTATCCCATCGGATTGTAAACCCAGTTGACAATTTGGACTCATTCTTCTGCCAATAGGAAACTAATGTCTTGGATTGAACTTCTCATATCTCCAACAAAAATCACAAGTCAAAATTTACATCCATTCGTTCTTCTATATGTACAGTAGCATATGTATGTATTATTTGAGCGAAACCATTACTTAATCCTACCCAGCATAGTATTACCAAGATGTAAATCTCAGTTTTGTAGGAGTGATCATTTTTACCCCCCATTGTGATGGTACCTTCTTCTCACTCTGGTATAATGAATCCAATTATCAATTCTGCTACTTTCACAGCGGTAAATGTTATCAATCAGCACCAAATAAAGTCCATGCCACTGTTCCTTTAAAGGCTCCGTTTGCCAATTTCGAACATACGCTTGGTCTCCTGGTTGATTCTCCAACGGCAAAGGGCGATTCCAGTTGATCGCGGCACGTAAGGCTGTGAGTAATCTGCTTAAAGAAATTATATAACTATAAACATCTTGATCTCCTTGGAGGTGTAAATCTGCACCTTCCCATTCCCTATCTTTGGTGCAGTATATGGCTTACCGTACAGAATTTCATAGGGACTTACAGACAACCCTTCTCTAGGTTCTTATACGAATTCTCAATAAAGCAAGGGGCAATGCCTGTGGCCATTGGATTTGAGCTTCCTGGCATATCTTTTTAATTTGTCCTTTTAATGTTTGATTCATCCTTTCTACCTTTCCACTAGATTGTGGGCCTCCACGGTGTATGTAAATCCCTGCTAATTCCAAGCATTTCACTAATTTCCTGTACTATTTTAGCTATAAAGTGTGGGCCTCGATCTGAAGAAATTCCTAAAGGTACCCCAAATCTAGGTATGCTCCTTCAGTTCTTACAAAGTTTTACTACTTCTCTAGCTTGATTCGTTCTACAGGGAAATGCTTCTAGCCACCCTGAAAAGGTACATACGTATACCAATAAATACTTAAACCCTTTTGATTTAGGTAATTCTGCAAAATCCACTTA
>NW_027118623.1:0-66149 GCF_036417845.1 Apteryx mantelli | reverse complement strand
TGGGGCCGCCTCGTTGTCCCCGGGGAGGCCGGTGCCCGCCACGGCTCCCGCCTCCGCTCCTAGCGGTACCACGGCTCCTGCGGGCAAAGGCGGAAGCGCCACCGCGAACCAGGCGAGCGGCGCCACGGCTGACCTAGACGCCAGGACCTCCCTTTCCCTCCCCACAACATCACCGGCGACGGCATCCACGGCGAAGGCGGAGAGCGGAAAAGTGCGGACGGAGCCTGCGCCCCCTGCCTCGGACGGGCGCTCTGCAGCTACGACAGCGAGCTCCCTCGGAGCGTCTGCCGGGAGCGAGGCGCCGAGCGCCTCCTTCGCAAGCAGGAGGCCCGAGCCCGCTGCGACAGGCGTGGGCGCTCCGAGCGGCAGCGCTGGCTCCGTGTCCCTAAACCCCAGCTCTGCGGCAAGGAGCGGCTCTTCCACCTCTCTGCCCAGCTCCGCAAGCGCGCCTGCCAGCAGGCAGCAAAGCAGCGCCACCGGCAGCGCTGACCAGGGCTTGGCCACCGCGTCCCGTCGGCCCACGGCATTCGCCTCCTCCGGTCCTTCCTCCGGCCTGGGCACGACGCGCGCTGGCTGGGGCGCGCCGACGGCAGAGGGGGCGACGCGCAGCCCAGCTCCGAACTCGCCCAGCTCAAAGGCCTCTGCTTCCGTGCGGCCTGGCACCTCCGCGAGCTGGGACACCGCCGGGGCAAGCCGTTCCTCCACGCTGGCTCGCAGTGCGGACACCCAGGCAGCAGCTGTCACCTTGAGTTCCCGCAGCCAGGGAAAGGCCACCGTGGAGCTTGGGGCCGCCTCGTTGTCCCCGGGGAGGCCGGTGCCCGCCACGGCTCCCGCCTCCGCTCCTAGCGGTACCACGGCTCCTGCGGGCAGAGGCGGAAGCGCCACCGCGAACCAGGCGAGCGGCGCCACGGCTGACCTAGACGCCAGGACCTCCCTTTCCCTCCCCACAACATCACCGGCGACGGCATCCACGGCGAAGGCGGAGAGCGGAAAAGTGCGGACGGAGCCTGCGCCCCCTGCCTCGGACGGGCGCTCTGCAGCTACGACAGCGAGCTCCCTCGGAGCGTCTGCCGGGAGCGAGGCGCCGAGCGCCTCCTTCGCAAGCAGGAGGCCCGAGCCCGCTGCGACAGGCGTGGGCGCTCCGAGCGGCAGCGCTGGCTCCGTGTCCCTAAACCCCAGCTCTGCGGCAAGGAGCGGCTCTTCCACCTCTCTGCCCAGCTCCGCAAGCGCGCCTGCCAGCAGGCAGCAAAGCAGCGCCACCGGCAGCGCTGACCAGGGCTTGGCCACCGCGTCCCGTCGGCCCACGGCATTCGCCTCCTCCGGTCCTTCCTCCGGCCTGGGCACGACGCGCGCTGGCTGGGGCGCGCCGACGGCAGAGGGGGCGACGCGCAGCCCAGCTCCGAACTCGCCCAGCTCAAAGGCCTCTGCTTCCGTGCGGCCTGGCACCTCCGCGAGCTGGGACACCGCCGGGGCAAGCCGTTCCTCCACGCTGGCTCGCAGTGCGGACACCCAGGCAGCAGCTGTCACCTTGAGTTCCCGCAGCCAGGAAAGGCCACCGTGGAGCTTGGGGCCGCCTCGTTGTCCCCGGGGAGGCCGGTGCCCGCCACGGCTCCCGCCTCCGCTCCTAGCGGTACCACGGCTCCTGCGGGCAAAGGCGAAGCGCCACCGCGAACCAGGCGAGCGGCGCCACGGCTGACCTAGACGCCAGGACCTCCCTTTCCCTCCCCACAACATCACCGGCGACGGCATCCACGGCGAAGGCGGAGAGCGGAAAAGTGCGGACGGAGCCTGCGCCCCCTGCCTCGGACGGGCGCTCTGCAGCTACGACAGCGAGCTCCCTCGGAGCGTCTGCCGGGAGCGAGGCGCCGAGCGCCTCCTTCGCAAGCAGGAGGCCCGAGCCCGCTGCGACAGGCGTGGGCGCTCCGAGCGGCAGCGCTGGCTCCGTGTCCCTAAACCCCAGCTCTGCGGCAAGGAGCGGCTCTTCCACCTCTCTGCCCAGCTCCGCAAGCGCGCCTGCCAGCAGGCAGCAAAGCAGCGCCACCGGCAGCGCTGACCAGGGCTTGGCCACCGCGTCCCGTCGGCCCACGGCATTCGCCTCCTCCGGTCCTTCCTCCGGCCTGGGCACGACGCGCGCTGGCTGGGGCGCGCCGACGGCAGAGGGGGCGACGCGCAGCCCAGCTCCGAACTCGCCCAGCTCAAAGGCCTCTGCTTCCGTGCGGCCTGGCACCTCCGCGAGCTGGGACACCGCCGGGGCAAGCCGTTCCTCCACGCTGGCTCGCAGTGCGGACACCCAGGCAGCAGCTGTCACCTTGAGTTCCCGCAGCCAGGGAAAGGCCACCGTGGAGCTTGGGGCCGCCTCGTTGTCCCCGGGGAGGCCGGTGCCCGCCACGGCTCCCGCCTCCGCTCCTAGCGGTACCACGGCTCCTGCGGGCAGAGGCGGAAGCGCCACCGCGAACCAGGCGAGCGGCGCCACGGCTGACCTAGACGCCAGGACCTCCCTTTCCCTCCCACAACATCACCGGCGACGGCATCCACGGCGAAGGCGGAGAGCGGAAAAGTGCGGACGGAGCCTGCGCCCCCTGCCTCGGACGGGCGCTCTGCAGCTACGACAGCGAGCTCCCTCGGAGCGTCTGCCGGGAGCGAGGCGCCGAGCGCCTCCTTCGCAAGCAGGAGGCCCGAGCCCGCTGCGACAGGCGTGGGCGCTCCGAGCGGCAGCGCTGGCTCCGTGTCCCTAAACCCCAGCTCTGCGGCAAGGAGCGGCTCTTCCACCTCTCTGCCCAGCTCCGCAAGCGCGCCTGCCAGCAGGCAGCAAAGCAGCGCCACCGGCAGCGCTGACCAGGGCTTGGCCACCGCGTCCCGTCGGCCCACGGCATTCGCCTCCTCCGGTCCTTCCTCCGGCCTGGGCACGACGCGCGCTGGCTGGGGCGCGCCGACGGCAGAGGGGGCGACGCGCAGCCCAGCTCCGAACTCGCCCAGCTCAAAGGCCTCTGCTTCCGTGCGGCCTGGCACCTCCGCGAGCTGGGACACCGCCGGGGCAAGCCGTTCCTCCACGCTGGCTCGCAGTGCGGACACCCAGGCAGCAGCTGTCACCTTGAGTTCCCGCAGCCAGGGAAAGGCCACCGTGGAGCTTGGGGCCGCCTCGTTGTCCCCGGGGAGGCCGGTGCCCGCCACGGCTCCCGCCTCCGCTCCTAGCGGTACCACGGCTCCTGCGGGCAAAGGCGGAAGCGCCACCGCGAACCAGGCGAGCGGCGCCACGGCTGACCTAGACGCCAGGACCTCCCTTTCCCTCCCCACAACATCACCGGCGACGGCATCCACGGCGAAGGCGGAGAGCGGAAAAGTGCGGACGGAGCCTGCGCCCCCTGCCTCGGACGGGCGCTCTGCAGCTACGACAGCGAGCTCCCTCGGAGCGTCTGCCGGGAGCGAGGCGCCGAGCGCCTCCTTCGCAAGCAGGAGGCCCGAGCCCGCTGCGACAGGCGTGGGCGCTCCGAGCGGCAGCGCTGGCTCCGTGTCCCTAAACCCCAGCTCTGCGGCAAGGAGCGGCTCTTCCACCTCTCTGCCCAGCTCCGCAAGCGCGCCTGCCAGCAGGCAGCAAAGCAGCGCCACCGGCAGCGCTGACCAGGGCTTGGCCACCGCGTCCCGTCGGCCCACGGCATTCGCCTCCTCCGGTCCTTCCTCCGGCCTGGGCACGACGCGCGCTGGCTGGGGCGCGCCGACGGCAGAGGGGGCGACGCGCAGCCCAGCTCCGAACTCGCCCAGCTCAATGGCCTCTGCTTCCGTGCGGCCTGGCACCTCCGCGAGCTGGGACACCGCCGGGGCAAGCCGTTCCTCCACGCTGGCTCGCAGTGCGGACACCCAGGCAGCAGCTGTCACCTTGAGTTCCCGCAGCCAGGGAAAGGCCACCGTGGAGCTTGGGGCCGCCTCGTTGTCCCCGGGGAGGCCGGTGCCCGCCACGGCTCCCGCCTCCGCTCCTAGCGGTACCACGGCTCCTGCGGGCAGAGGCGGGAAGCGCCACCGCGAACCAGGCGAGCGGCGCCACGGCTGACCTAGACGCCAGGACCTCCCTTTCCCTCCCCACAACATCACCGGCGACGGCATCCACGGCGAAGGCGGAGAGCGGAAAAGTGCGGACGGAGCCTGCGCCCCCTGCCTCGGACGGGCGCTCTGCAGCTACGACAGCGAGCTCCTCGGAGCGTCTGCCGGGAGCGAGGCGCCGAGCGCCTCCTTCGCAAGCAGGAGGCCCGAGCCCGCTGCGACAGGCGTGGGCGCTCCGAGCGGCAGCGCTGGCTCCGTGTCCCTAAACCCCAGCTCTGCGGCAAGGAGCGGCTCTTCCACCTCTCTGCCCAGCTCCGCAAGCGCGCCTGCCAGCAGGCAGCAAAGCAGCGCCACGGCAGCGCTGACCAGGGCTTGGCCACCGCGTCCCGTCGGCCCACGGCATTCGCCTCCTCCGGTCCTTCCTCCGGCCTGGGCACGACGCGCGCTGGCTGGGGCGCGCCGACGGCAGAGGGGGCGACGCGCAGCCCAGCTCCGAACTCGCCCAGCTCAAAGGCCTCTGCTTCCGTGCGGCCTGGCACCTCCGCGAGCTGGGACACCGCCGGGGCAAGCCGTTCCTCCACGCTGGCTCGCAGTGCGGACACCCAGGCAGCAGCTGTCACCTTGAGTTCCCGCAGCCAGGGAAAGGCCACCGTGGAGCTTGGGCCGCCTCGTTGTCCCCGGGGAGGCCGGTGCCCGCCACGGCTCCCGCCTCCGCTCCTAGCGGTACCACGGCTCCTGCGGGCAGAGGCGGAAGCGCCACCGCGAACCAGGCGAGCGGCGCCACGGCTGACCTAGACGCCAGGACCTCCCTTTCCCTCCCCACAACATCACCGGCGACGGCATCCACGGCGAAGGCGGAGAGCGGAAAAGTGCGGACGGAGCCTGCGCCCCCTGCCTCGGACGGGCGCTCTGCAGCTACGACAGCGAGCTCCCTCGGAGCGTCTGCCGGGAGCGAGGCGCCGAGCGCCTCCTTCGCAAGCAGGAGGCCCGAGCCCGCTGCGACAGGCGTGGGCGCTCCGAGCGGCAGCGCTGGCTCCGTGTCCCTAAACCCCAGCTCTGCGGCAAGGAGCGGCTCTTCCACCTCTCTGCCCAGCTCCGCAAGCGTGCCTGCCAGCAGGCAGCAAAGCAGCGCCACCGGCAGCGCTGACCAGGGCTTGGCCACCGCGTCCCGTCGGCCCACGGCATTCGCCTCCTCCGGTCCTTCCTCCGGCCTGGGCACGACGCGCGCTGGCTGGGGCGCGCCGACGGCAGAGGGGGCGACGCGCAGCCCAGCTCCGAACTCGCCCAGCTCAAAGGCCTCTGCTTCCGTGCGGCCTGGCACCTCCGCGAGCTGGGACACCGCCGGGGCAAGCCGTTCCTCCACGCTGGCTCGCAGTGCGGACACCCAGGGCAGCAGCTGTCACCTTGAGTTCCCGCAGCCAGGAAAGGCCACCGTGGAGCTTGGGGCCGCCTCGTTGTCCCCGGGAGGCCGGTGCCCGCCACGGCTCCCGCCTCCGCTCCTAGCGGTACCACGGCTCCTGCGGGCAAAGGCGGAAGCGCCACCGCGAACCAGGCGAGCGGCGCCACGGCTGACCTAGACGCCAGGACCTCCCTTTCCCTCCCCACAACATCACCGGCGACGGCATCCACGGCGAAGGCGGAGAGCGGAAAAGTGCGGACGGAGCCCTGCGCCCCCTGCCTCGGACGGGCGCTCTGCAGCTACGACAGCGAGCTCCCTCGGAGCGTCTGCCGGGAGCGAGGCGCCGAGCGCCTCCTTCGCAAGCAGGAGGCCCGAGCCCGCTGCGACAGGCGGTGGGCGCTCCGAGCGGCAGCGCTGGCTCCGTGTCCCTAAACCCCAGCTCTGCGGCAAGGAGCGGCTCTTCCACCTCTCTGCCCAGCTCCGCAAGCGCGCTGCCAGCAGGCAGCAAAGCAGCGCCACCGGCAGCGCTGACCAGGGCTTGGCCACCGCGTCCCGTCGGCCCACGGCATTCGCCTCCTCCGGTCCTTCCTCCGGCCTGGGCACGACGCGCGCTGGCTGGGGCGCGCCGACGGCAGAGGGGGCGACGCGCAGCCCAGCTCCGAACTCGCCCAGCTCAAAGGCCTCTGCTTCCGTGCGGCCTGGCACCTCCGCGAGCTGGGACACCGCCGGGGCAAGCCGTTCCTCCACGCTGGCTCGCAGTGCGGACACCCAGGCAGCAGCTGTCACCTTGAGTTCCCGCAGCCAGGGAAAGGCCACCGTGGAGCTTGGGGCCGCCTCGTTGTCCCCGGGGAGGCCGGTGCCCGCCACGGCTCCCGCCTCCGCTCCTAGCGGTACCACGGCTCCTGCGGGCAGAGGCGGAAGCGCCACCGCGAACCAGGCGAGCGGCGCCACGGCTGACCTAGACGCCAGGACCTCCCTTTCCCTCCCCACAACATCACCGGCGACGGCATCCACGGCGAAGGCGGAGAGCGGAAAAGTGCGGACGGAGCCTGC
The DNA here is from genome assembly GCF_036417845.1 of Apteryx mantelli. Lineage (NCBI taxonomy): Eukaryota > Metazoa > Chordata > Aves > Apterygiformes > Apterygidae > Apteryx > Apteryx mantelli. Next base: position 59,662 of record NW_027118623.1, on the reverse strand, counting down.
GCCCCCTGCCTCGGACGGGCGCTCTGCAGCTACGACAGCGAGCTCCCTCGGAGCGTCTGCCGGGAGCGAGGCGCCGAGCGCCTCCTTCGCAAGCAGGAGGCCCGAGCCCGCTGCGACAGGCGTGGGCGCTCCGAGCGGCAGCGCTGGCTCCGTGTCCCTAAACCCCAGCTCTGCGGCAAGGAGCGGCTCTTCCACCTCTCTGCCCAGCTCCGCAAGCGTGCCTGCCAGCAGGCAGCAAAGCAGCGCCACCGGCAGCGCTGACCAGGGCTTGGCCACCGCGTCCCGTCGGCCCACGGCATTCGCCTCCTCCGGTCCTTCCTCCGGCCTGGGCACGACGCGCGCTGGCTGGGGCGCGCCGACGGCAGAGGGGGCGACGCGCAGCCCAGCTCCGAACTCGCCCAGCTCAAAGGCCTCTGCTTCCGTGCGGCCTGGCACCTCCGCGAGCTGGGACACCGCCGGGGCAAGCCGTTCCTCCACGCTGGCTCGCAGTGCGGACACCCAGGCAGCAGCTGTCACCTTGAGTTCCCGCAGCCAGGGAAAGGCCACCGTGGAGCTTGGGGCCGCCTCGTTGTCCCCGGGGAGGCCGGTGCCCGCCACGGCTCCCGCCTCCGCTCCTAGCGGTACCACGGCTCCTGCGGGCAAAGGCGGAAGCGCCACCGCGAACCAGGCGAGCGGCGCCACGGCTGACCTAGACGCCAGGACCTCCCTTTCCCTCCCCACAACATCACCGGCGACGGCATCCACGGCGAAGGCGGAGAGCGGAAAAGTGCGGACGGAGCCTGCGCCCCCTGCCTCGGACGGGCGCTCTGCAGCTACGACAGCGAGCTCCCTCGGAGCGTCTGCCGGGAGCGAGGCGCCGAGCGCCTCCTTCGCAAGCAGGAGGCCCGAGCCCGCTGCGACAGGCGTGGGCGCTCCGAGCGGCAGCGCTGGCTCCGTGTCCCTAAACCCCAGCTCTGCGGCAAGGAGCGGCTCTTCCACCTCTCTGCCCAGCTCCGCAAGCGCGCCTGCCAGCAGGCAGCAAAGCAGCGCCACCGGCAGCGCTGACCAGGGCTTGGCCACCGCGTCCCGTCGGCCCACGGCATTCGCCTCCTCCGGTCCTTCCTCCGGCCTGGGCACGACGCGCGCTGGCTGGGGCGCGCCGACGGCAGAGGGGGCGACGCGCAGCCCAGCTCCGAACTCGCCCAGCTCAAAGGCCTCTGCTTCCGTGCGGCCTGGCACCTCCGCGAGCTGGGACACCGCCGGGGCAAGCCGTTCCTCCACGCTGGCTCGCAGTGCGGACACCCAGGCAGCAGCTGTCACCTTGAGTTCCCGCAGCCAGGGAAAGGCCACCGTGGAGCTTGGGGCCGCCTCGTTGTCCCCGGGGAGGCCGGTGCCCGCCACGGCTCCCGCCTCCGCTCCTAGCGGTACCACGGCTCCTGCGGGCAAAGGCGGAAGCGCCACCGCGAACCAGGCGAGCGGCGCCACGGCTGACCTAGACGCCAGGACCTCCCTTTCCCTCCCCACAACATCACCGGCGACGGCATCCACGGCGAAGGCGGAGAGCGGAAAAGTGCGGACGGAGCCTGCGCCCCCTGCCTCGGACGGGCGCTCTGCAGCTACGACAGCGAGCTCCCTCGGAGCGTCTGCCGGGAGCGAGGCGCCGAGCGCCTCCTTCGCAAGCAGGAGGCCCGAGCCCGCTGCGACAGGCGTGGGCGCTCCGAGCGGCAGCGCTGGCTCCGTGTCCCTAAACCCCAGCTCTGCGGCAAGGAGCGGCTCTTCCACCTCTCTGCCCAGCTCCGCAAGCGCGCCTGCCAGCAGGCAGCAAAGCAGCGCCACCGGCAGCGCTGACCAGGGCTTGGCCACCGCGTCCCGTCGGCCCACGGCATTCGCCTCCTCCGGTCCTTCCTCCGGCCTGGGCACGACGCGCGCTGGCTGGGGCGCGCCGACGGCAGAGGGGGCGACGCGCAGCCCAGCTCCGAACTCGCCCAGCTCAAAGGCCTCTGCTTCCGTGCGGCCTGGCACCTCCGCGAGCTGGGACACCGCCGGGGCAAGCCGTTCCTCCACGCTGGCTCGCAGTGCGGACACCCAGGCAGCAGCTGTCACCTTGAGTTCCCGCAGCCAGGGAAAGGCCACCGTGGAGCTTGGGGCCGCCTCGTTGTCCCCGGGGAGGCCGGTGCCCGCCACGGCTCCCGCCTCCGCTCCTAGCGGTACCACGGCTCCTGCGGGCAAAGGCGGAAGCGCCACCGCGAACCAGGCGAGCGGCGCCACGGCTGACCTAGACGCCAGGACCTCCCTTTCCCTCCCCACAACATCACCGGCGACGGCATCCACGGCGAAGGCGGAGAGCGGAAAAGTGCGGACGGAGCCTGCGCCCCCTGCCTCGGACGGGCGCTCTGCAGCTACGACAGCGAGCTCCCTCGGAGCGTCTGCCGGGAGCGAGGCGCCGAGCGCCTCCTTCGCAAGCAGGAGGCCCGAGCCCGCTGCGACAGGCGTGGGCGCTCCGAGCGGCAGCGCTGGCTCCGTGTCCCTAAACCCCAGCTCTGCGGCAAGGAGCGGCTCTTCCACCTCTCTGCCCAGCTCCGCAAGCGCGCCTGCCAGCAGGCAGCAAAGCAGCGCCACCGGCAGCGCTGACCAGGGCTTGGCCACCGCGTCCCGTCGGCCCACGGCATTCGCCTCCTCCGGTCCTTCCTCCGGCCTGGGCACGACGCGCGCTGGCTGGGGCGCGCCGACGGCAGAGGGGGCGACGCGCAGCCCAGCTCCGAACTCGCCCAGCTCAAAGGCCTCTGCTTCCGTGCGGCCTGGCACCTCCGCGAGCTGGGACACCGCCGGGGCAAGCCGTTCCTCCACGCTGGCTCGCAGTGCGGACACCCAGGCAGCAGCTGTCACCTTGAGTTCCCGCAGCCAGGGAAAGGCCACCGTGGAGCTTGGGGCCGCCTCGTTGTCCCCGGGGAGGCCGGTGCCCGCCACGGCTCCCGCCTCCGCTCCTAGCGGTACCACGGCTCCTGCGGGCAGAGGCGGAAGCGCCACCGCGAACCAGGCGAGCGGCGCCACGGCTGACCTAGACGCCAGGACCTCCCTTTCCCTCCCCACAACATCACCGGCGACGGCATCCACGGCGAAGGCGGAGAGCGGAAAAGTGCGGACGGAGCCTGCGCCCCCTGCCTCGGACGGGCGCTCTGCAGCTACGACAGCGAGCTCCCTCGGAGCGTCTGCCGGGAGCGAGGCGCCGAGCGCCTCCTTCGCAAGCAGGAGGCCCGAGCCCGCTGCGACAGGCGTGGGCGCTCCGAGCGGCAGCGCTGGCTCCGTGTCCCTAAACCCCAGCTCTGCGGCAAGGAGCGGCTCTTCCACCTCTCTGCCCAGCTCCGCAAGCGTGCCTGCCAGCAGGCAGCAAAGCAGCGCCACCGGCAGCGCTGACCAGGGCTTGGCCACCGCGTCCCGTCGGCCCACGGCATTCGCCTCCTCCGGTCCTTCCTCCGGCCTGGGCACGACGCGCGCTGGCTGGGGCGCGCCGACGGCAGAGGGGGCGACGCGCAGCCCAGCTCCGAACTCGCCCAGCTCAAAGGCCTCTGCTTCCGTGCGGCCTGGCACCTCCGCGAGCTGGGACACCGCCGGGGCAAGCCGTTCCTCCACGCTGGCTCGCAGTGCGGACACCCAGGCAGCAGCTGTCACCTTGAGTTCCCGCAGCCAGGGAAAGGCCACCGTGGAGCTTGGGGCCGCCTCGTTGTCCCCGGGGAGGCCGGTGCCCGCCACGGCTCCCGCCTCCGCTCCTAGCGGTACCACGGCTCCTGCGGGCAAAGGCGGAAGCGCCACCGCGAACCAGGCGAGCGGCGCCACGGCTGACCTAGACGCCAGGACCTCCCTTTCCCTCCCCACAACATCACCGGCGACGGCATCCACGGCGAAGGCGGAGAGCGGAAAAGTGCGGACGGAGCCTGCGCCCCCTGCCTCGGACGGGCGCTCTGCAGCTACGACAGCGAGCTCCCTCGGAGCGTCTGCCGGGAGCGAGGCGCCGAGCGCCTCCTTCGCAAGCAGGAGGCCCGAGCCCGCTGCGACAGGCGTGGGCGCTCCGAGCGGCAGCGCTGGCTCCGTGTCCCTAAACCCCAGCTCTGCGGCAAGGAGCGGCTCTTCCACCTCTCTGCCCAGCTCCGCAAGCGCGCCTGCCAGCAGGCAGCAAAGCAGCGCCACCGGCAGCGCTGACCAGGGCTTGGCCACCGCGTCCCGTCGGCCCACGGCATTCGCCTCCTCCGGTCCTTCCTCCGGCCTGGGCACGACGCGCGCTGGCTGGGGCGCGCCGACGGCAGAGGGGGCGACGCGCAGCCCAGCTCCGAACTCGCCCAGCTCAAAGGCCTCTGCTTCCGTGCGGCCTGGCACCTCCGCGAGCTGGGACACCGCCGGGGCAAGCCGTTCCTCCACGCTGGCTCGCAGTGCGGACACCCAGGCAGCAGCTGTCACCTTGAGTTCCCGCAGCCAGGGAAAGGCCACCGTGGAGCTTGGGGCCGCCTCGTTGTCCCCGGGGAGGCCGGTGCCCGCCACGGCTCCCGCCTCCGCTCCTAGCGGTACCACGGCTCCTGCGGGCAAAGGCGGAAGCGCCACCGCGAACCAGGCGAGCGGCGCCACGGCTGACCTAGACGCCAGGACCTCCCTTTCCCTCCCCACAACATCACCGGCGACGGCATCCACGGCGAAGGCGGAGAGCGGAAAAGTGCGGACGGAGCCTGCGCCCCCTGCCTCGGACGGGCGCTCTGCAGCTACGACAGCGAGCTCCCTCGGAGCGTCTGCCGGGAGCGAGGCGCCGAGCGCCTCCTTCGCAAGCAGGAGGCCCGAGCCCGCTGCGACAGGCGTGGGCGCTCCGAGCGGCAGCGCTGGCTCCGTGTCCCTAAACCCCAGCTCTGCGGCAAGGAGCGGCTCTTCCACCTCTCTGCCCAGCTCCGCAAGCGCGCCTGCCAGCAGGCAGCAAAGCAGCGCCACCGGCAGCGCTGACCAGGGCTTGGCCACCGCGTCCCGTCGGCCCACGGCATTCGCCTCCTCCGGTCCTTCCTCCGGCCTGGGCACGACGCGCGCTGGCTGGGGCGCGCCGACGGCAGAGGGGGCGACGCGCAGCCCAGCTCCGAACTCGCCCAGCTCAAAGGCCTCTGCTTCCGTGCGGCCTGGCACCTCCGCGAGCTGGGACACCGCCGGGGCAAGCCGTTCCTCCACGCTGGCTCGCAGTGCGGACACCCAGGCAGCAGCTGTCACCTTGAGTTCCCGCAGCCAGGGAAAGGCCACCGTGGAGCTTGGGGCCGCCTCGTTGTCCCCGGGGAGGCCGGTGCCCGCCACGGCTCCCGCCTCCGCTCCTAGCGGTACCACGGCTCCTGCGGGCAAAGGCGGAAGCGCCACCGCGAACCAGGCGAGCGGCGCCACGGCTGACCTAGACGCCAGGACCTCCCTTTCCCTCCCCACAACATCACCGGCGACGGCATCCACGGCGAAGGCGGAGAGCGGAAAAGTGCGGACGGAGCCTGCGCCCCCTGCCTCGGACGGGCGCTCTGCAGCTACGACAGCGAGCTCCCTCGGAGCGTCTGCCGGGAGCGAGGCGCCGAGCGCCTCCTTCGCAAGCAGGAGGCCCGAGCCCGCTGCGACAGGCGTGGGCGCTCCGAGCGGCAGCGCTGGCTCCGTGTCCCTAAACCCCAGCTCTGCGGCAAGGAGCGGCTCTTCCACCTCTCTGCCCAGCTCCGCAAGCGCGCCTGCCAGCAGGCAGCAAAGCAGCGCCACCGGCAGCGCTGACCAGGGCTTGGCCACCGCGTCCCGTCGGCCCACGGCATTCGCCTCCTCCGGTCCTTCCTCCGGCCTGGGCACGACGCGCGCTGGCTGGGGCGCGCCGACGGCAGAGGGGGCGACGCGCAGCCCAGCTCCGAACTCGCCCAGCTCAAAGGCCTCTGCTTCCGTGCGGCCTGGCACCTCCGCGAGCTGGGACACCGCCGGGGCAAGCCGTTCCTCCACGCTGGCTCGCAGTGCGGACACCCAGGCAGCAGCTGTCACCTTGAGTTCCCGCAGCCAGGGAAAGGCCACCGTGGAGCTTGGGGCCGCCTCGTTGTCCCCGGGGAGGCCGGTGCCCGCCATGGCTCCCGCCTCCGCTCCTAGCGGTACCACGGCTCCTGCGGGCAAAGGCGGAAGCGCCACCGCGAACCAGGCGAGCGGCGCCACGGCTGACCTAGACGCCAGGACCTCCCTTTCCCTCCCCACAACATCACCGGCGACGGCATCCACGGCGAAGGCGGAGAGCGGAAAAGTGCGGACGGAGCCTGCGCCCCCTGCCTCGGACGGGCGCTCTGCAGCTACGACAGCGAGCTCCCTCGGAGCGTCTGCCGGGAGCGAGGCGCCGAGCGCCTCCTTCGCAAGCAGGAGGCCCGAGCCCGCTGCGACAGGCGTGGGCGCTCCGAGCGGCAGCGCTGGCTCCGTGTCCCTAAACCCCAGCTCTGCGGCAAGGAGCGGCTCTTCCACCTCTCTGCCCAGCTCCGCAAGCGCGCCTGCCAGCAGGCAGCAAAGCAGCGCCACCGGCAGCGCTGACCAGGGCTTGGCCACCGCGTCCCGTCGGCCCACGGCATTCGCCTCCTCCGGTCCTTCCTCCGGCCTGGGCACGACGCGCGGTGGCTGGGGCGCGCCGACGGCAGAGGGGGCGACGCGCAGCCCAGCTCCGAACTCGCCCAGCTCAAAGGCCTCTGCTTCCGTGCGGCCTGGCACCTCCGCGAGCTGGGACACCGCCGGGGCAAGCCGTTCCTCCACGCTGGCTCGCAGTGCGGACACCCAGGCAGCAGCTGTCACCTTGAGTTCCCGCAGCCAGGGAAAGGCCACCGTGGAGCTTGGGGCCGCCTCGTTGTCCCCGGGGAGGCCGGTGCCCGCCACGGCTCCCGCCTCCGCTCCTAGCGGTACCACGGCTCCTGCGGGCAAAGGCGGAAGCGCCACCGCGAACCAGGCGAGCGGCGCCACGGCTGACCTAGACGCCAGGACCTCCCTTTCCCTCCCCACAACATCACCGGCGACGGCATCCACGGCGAAGGCGGAGAGCGGAAAAGTGCGGACGGAGCCTGCGCCCCCTGCCTCGGACGGGCGCTCTGCAGCTACGACAGCGAGCTCCCTCGGAGCGTCTGCCGGGAGCGAGGCGCCGAGCGCCTCCTTCGCAAGCAGGAGGCCCGAGCCCGCTGCGACAGGCGTGGGCGCTCCGAGCGGCAGCGCTGGCTCCGTGTCCCTAAACCCCAGCTCTGCGGCAAGGAGCGGCTCTTCCACCTCTCTGCCCAGCTCCGCAAGCGCGCCTGCCAGCAGGCAGCAAAGCAGCGCCACCGGCAGCGCTGACCAGGGCTTGGCCACCGCGTCCCGTCGGCCCACGGCATTCGCCTCCTCCGGTCCTTCCTCCGGCCTGGGCACGACGCGCGCTGGCTGGGGCGCGCCGACGGCAGAGGGGGCGACGCGCAGCCCAGCTCCGAACTCGCCCAGCTCAAAGGCCTCTGCTTCCGTGCGGCCTGGCACCTCCGCGAGCTGGGACACCGCCGGGGCAAGCCGTTCCTCCACGCTGGCTCGCAGTGCGGACACCCAGGCAGCAGCTGTCACCTTGAGTTCCCGCAGCCAGGGAAAGGCCACCGTGGAGCTTGGGGCCGCCTCGTTGTCCCCGGGGAGGCCGGTGCCCGCCACGGCTCCCGCCTCCGCTCCTAGCGGTACCACGGCTCCTGCGGGCAAAGGCGGAAGCGCCACCGCGAACCAGGCGAGCGGCGCCACGGCTGACCTAGACGCCAGGACCTCCCTTTCCCTCCCCACAACATCACCGGCGACGGCATCCACGGCGAAGGCGGAGAGCGGAAAAGTGCGGACGGAGCCTGCGCCCCCTGCCTCGGACGGGCGCTCTGCAGCTACGACAGCGAGCTCCCTCGGAGCGTCTGCCGGGAGCGAGGCGCCGAGCGCCTCCTTCGCAAGCAGGAGGCCCGAGCCCGCTGCGACAGGCGTGGGCGCTCCGAGCGGCAGCGCTGGCTCCGTGTCCCTAAACCCCAGCTCTGCGGCAAGGAGCGGCTCTTCCACCTCTCTGCCCAGCTCCGCAAGCGCGCCTGCCAGCAGGCAGCAAAGCAGCACCACCGGCAGCGCTGACCAGGGCTTGGCCACCGCGTCCCGTCGGCCCACGGCATTCGCCTCCTCCGGTCCTTCCTCCGGCCTGGGCACGACGCGCGCTGGCTGGGGCGCGCCGACGGCAGAGGGGGCGACGCGCAGCCCAGCTCCGAACTCGCCCAGCTCAAAGGCCTCTGCTTCCGTGCGGCCTGGCACCTCCGCGAGCTGGGACACCGCCGGGGCAAGCCGTTCCTCCACGCTGGCTCGCAGTGCGGACACCCAGGCAGCAGCTGTCACCTTGAGTTCCCGCAGCCAGGGAAAGGCCACCGTGGAGCTTGGGGCCGCCTCGTTGTCCCCGGGGAGGCCGGTGCCCGCCACGGCTCCCGCCTCCGCTCCTAGCGGTACCACGGCTCCTGCGGGCAGAGGCGGAAGCGCCACCGCGAACCAGGCGAGCGGCGCCACGGCTGACCTAGACGCCAGGACCTCCCTTTCCCTCCCCACAACATCACCGGCGACGGCATCCACGGCGAAGGCGGAGAGCGGAAAAGTGCGGACGGAGCCTGCGCCCCCTGCCTCGGACGGGCGCTCTGCAGCTACGACAGCGAGCTCCCTCGGAGCGTCTGCCGGGAGCGAGGCGCCGAGCGCCTCCTTCGCAAGCAGGAGGCCCGAGCCCGCTGCGACAGGCGTGGGCGCTCCGAGCGGCAGCGCTGGCTCCGTGTCCCTAAACCCCAGCTCTGCGGCAAGGAGCGGCTCTTCCACCTCTCTGCCCAGCTCCGCAAGCGCGCCTGCCAGCAGGCAGCAAAGCAGCGCCACCGGCAGCGCTGACCAGGGCTTGGCCACCGCGTCCCGTCGGCCCACGGCATTCGCCTCCTCCGGTCCTTCCTCCGGCCTGGGCACGACGCGCGCTGGCTGGGGCGCGCCGACGGCAGAGGGGGCGACGCGCAGCCCAGCTCCGAACTCGCCCAGCTCAAAGGCCTCTGCTTCCGTGCGGCCTGGCACCTCCGCGAGCTGGGACACCGCCGGGGCAAGCCGTTCCTCCACGCTGGCTCGCAGTGCGGACACCCAGGCAGCAGCTGTCACCTTGAGTTCCCGCAGCCAGGGAAAGGCCACCGTGGAGCTTGGGGCCGCCTCGTTGTCCCCGGGGAGGCCGGTGCCCGCCACGGCTCCCGCCTCCGCTCCTAGCGGTACCACGGCTCCTGCGGGCAAAGGCGGAAGCGCCACCGCGAACCAGGCGAGCGGCGCCACGGCTGACCTAGACGCCAGGACCTCCCTTTCCCTCCCCACAACATCACCGGCGACGGCATCCACGGCGAAGGCGGAGAGCGGAAAAGTGCGGACGGAGCCTGCGCCCCCTGCCTCGGACGGGCGCTCTGCAGCTACGACAGCGAGCTCCCTCGGAGCGTCTGCCGGGAGCGAGGCGCCGAGCGCCTCCTTCGCAAGCAGGAGGCCCGAGCCCGCTGCGACAGGCGTGGGCGCTCCGAGCGGCAGCGCTGGCTCCGTGTCCCTAAACCCCAGCTCTGCGGCAAGGAGCGGCTCTTCCACCTCTCTGCCCAGCTCCGCAAGCGCGCCTGCCAGCAGGCAGCAAAGCAGCGCCACCGGCAGCGCTGACCAGGGCTTGGCCACCGCGTCCCGTCGGCCCACGGCATTCGCCTCCTCCGGTCCTTCCTCCGGCCTGGGCACGACGCGCGCTGGCTGGGGCGCGCCGACGGCAGAGGGGGCGACGCGCAGCCCAGCTCCGAACTCGCCCAGCTCAAAGGCCTCTGCTTCCGTGCGGCCTGGCACCTCCGCGAGCTGGGACACCGCCGGGGCAAGCCGTTCCTCCACGCTGGCTCGCAGTGCGGACACCCAGGCAGCAGCTGTCACCTTGAGTTCCCGCAGCCAGGGAAAGGCCACCGTGGAGCTTGGGGCCGCCTCGTTGTCCCCGGGGAGGCCGGTGCCCGCCACGGCTCCCGCCTCCGCTCCTAGCGGTACCACGGCTCCTGCGGGCAGAGGCGGAAGCGCCACCGCGAACCAGGCGAGCGGCGCCACGGCTGACCTAGACGCCAGGACCTCCCTTTCCCTCCCCACAACATCACCGGCGACGGCATCCACGGCGAAGGCGGAGAGCAGAAAAGTGCGGACGGAGCCTGCGCCCCCTGCCTCGGACGGGCGCTCTGCAGCTACGACAGCGAGCTCCCTCGGAGCGTCTGCCGGGAGCGAGGCGCCGAGCGCCTCCTTCGCAAGCAGGAGGCCCGAGCCCGCTGCGACAGGCGTGGGCGCTCCGAGCGGCAGCGCTGGCTCCGTGTCCCTAAACCCCAGCTCTGCGGCAAGGAGCGGCTCTTCCACCTCTCTGCCCAGCTCCGCAAGCGCGCCTGCCAGCAGGCAGCAAAGCAGCGCCACCGGCAGCGCTGACCAGGGCTTGGCCACCGCGTCCCGTCGGCCCACGGCATTCGCCTCCTCCGGTCCTTCCTCCGGCCTGGGCACGACGCGCGCTGGCTGGGGCGCGCCGACGGCAGAGGGGGCGACGCGCAGCCCAGCTCCGAACTCGCCCAGCTCAAAGGCCTCTGCTTCCGTGCGGCCTGGCACCTCCGCGAGCTGGGACACCGCCGGGGCAAGCCGTTCCTCCACGCTGGCTCGCAGTGCGGACACCCAGGCAGCAGCTGTCACCTTGAGTTCCCGCAGCCAGGGAAAGGCCACCGTGGAGCTTGGGGCCGCCTCGTTGTCCCCGGGGAGGCCGGTGCCCGCCACGGCTCCCGCCTCCGCTCCTAGCGGTACCACGGCTCCTGCGGGCAAAGGCGGAAGCGCCACCGCGAACCAGGCGAGCGGCGCCACGGCTGACCTAGACGCCAGGACCTCCCTTTCCCTCCCCACAACATCACCGGCGACGGCATCCACGGCGAAGGCGGAGAGCGGAAAAGTGCGGACGGAGCCTGCGCCCCCCTGCCTCGGACGGGCGCTCTGCAGCTACGACAGCGAGCTCCCTCGGAGCGTCTGCCGGGAGCGAGGCGCCGAGCGCCTCCTTCGCAAGCAGGAGGCCCGAGCCCGCTGCGACAGGCGTGGGCGCTCCGAGCGGCAGCGCTGGCTCCGTGTCCCTAAACCCCAGCTCTGCGGCAAGGAGCGGCTCTTCCACCTCTCTGCCCAGCTCCGCAAGCGCGCCTGCCAGCAGGCAGCAAAGCAGCGCCACCGGCAGCGCTGACCAGGGCTTGGCCACCGCGTCCCGTCGGCCCACGGCATTCGCCTCCTCCGGTCCTTCCTCCGGCCTGGGCACGACGCGCGCTGGCTGGGGCGCGCCGACGGCAGAGGGGGCGACGCGCAGCCCAGCTCCGAACTCGCCCAGCTCAAAGGCCTCTGCTTCCGTGCGGCCTGGCACCTCCGCGAGCTGGGACACCGCCGGGGCAAGCCGTTCCTCCACGCTGGCTCGCAGTGCGGACACCCAGGCAGCAGCTGTCACCTTGAGTTCCCGCAGCCAGGGAAAGGCCACCGTGGAGCTTGGGGCCGCCTCGTTGTCCCCGGGGAGGCCGGTGCCCGCCACGGCTCCCGCCTCCGCTCCTAGCGGTACCACGGCTCGTGCGGGCAAAGGCGGAAGCGCCACCGCGAACCAGGCGAGCGGCGCCACGGCTGACCTAGACGCCAGGACCTCCCTTTCCCTCCCCACAACATCACCGGCGACGGCATCCACGGCGAAGGCGGAGAGCGGAAAAGTGCGGACGGAGCCTGCGCCCCCTGCCTCGGACGGGCGCTCTGCAGCTACGACAGCGAGCTCCCTCGGAGCGTCTGCCGGGAGCGAGGCGCCGAGCGCCTCCTTCGCAAGCAGGAGGCCCGAGCCCGCTGCGACAGGCGTGGGCGCTCCGAGCGGCAGCGCTGGCTCCGTGTCCCTAAACCCCAGCTCTGCGGCAAGGAGCGGCTCTTCCACCTCTCTGCCCAGCTCCGCAAGCGCGCCTGCCAGCAGGCAGCAAAGCAGCGCCACCGGCAGCGCTGACCAGGGCTTGGCCACCGCGTCCCGTCGGCCCACGGCATTCGCCTCCTCCGGTCCTTCCTCCGGCCTGGGCACGACGCGCGCTGGCTGGGGCGCGCCGACGGCAGAGGGGGCGACGCGCAGCCCAGCTCCGAACTCGCCCAGCTCAAAGGCCTCTGCTTCCGTGCGGCCTGGCACCTCCGCGAGCTGGGACACCGCCGGGGCAAGCCGTTCCTCCACGCTGGCTCGCAGTGCGGACACCCAGGCAGCAGCTGTCACCTTGAGTTCCCGCAGCCAGGGAAAGGCCACCGTGGAGCTTGGGGCCGCCTCGTTGTCCCCGGGGAGGCCGGTGCCCGCCACGGCTCCCGCCTCCGCTCCTAGCGGTACCACGGCTCCTGCGGGCAAAGGCGGAAGCGCCACCGCGAACCAGGCGAGCGGCGCCACGGCTGACCTAGACGCCAGGACCTCCCTTTCCCTCCCCACAACATCACCGGCGACGGCATCCACGGCGAAGGCGGAGAGCGGAAAAGTGCGGACGGAGCCTGCGCCCCCTGCCTCGGACGGGCGCTCTGCAGCTACGACAGCGAGCTCCCTCGGAGCGTCTGCCGGGAGCGAGGCGCCGAGCGCCTCCTTCGCAAGCAGGAGGCCCGAGCCCGCTGCGACAGGCGTGGGCGCTCCGAGCGGCAGCGCTGGCTCCGTGTCCCTAAACCCCAGCTCTGCGGCAAGGAGCGGCTCTTCCACCTCTCTGCCCAGCTCCGCAAGCGCGCCTGCCAGCAGGCAGCAAAGCAGCACCACCGGCAGCGCTGACCAGGGCTTGGCCACCGCGTCCCGTCGGCCCACGGCATTCGCCTCCTCCGGTCCTTCCTCCGGCCTGGGCACGACGCGCGCTGGCTGGGGCGCGCCGACGGCAGAGGGGGCGACGCGCAGCCCAGCTCCGAACTCGCCCAGCTCAAAGGCCTCTGCTTCCGTGCGGCCTGGCACCTCCGCGAGCTGGGACACCGCCGGGGCAAGCCGTTCCTCCACGCTGGCTTGCAGTGCGGACACCCAGGCAGCAGCTGTCACCTTGAGTTCCCGCAGCCAGGGAAAGGCCACCGTGGAGCTTGGGGCCGCCTCGTTGTCCCCGGGGAGGCCGGTGCCCGCCACGGCTCCCGCCTCCGCTCCTAGCGGTACCACGGCTCCTGCGGGCAGAGGCGGAAGCGCCACCGCGAACCAGGCGAGCGGCGCCACGGCTGACCTAGACGCCAGGACCTCCCTTTCCCTCCCCACAACATCACCGGCGACGGCATCCACGGCGAAGGCGGAGAGCGGAAAAGTGCGGACGGAGCCTGCGCCCCCTGCCTCGGACGGGCGCTCTGCAGCTACGACAGCGAGCTCCCTCGGAGCGTCTGCCGGGAGCGAGGCGCCGAGCGCCTCCTTCGCAAGCAGGAGGCCCGAGCCCGCTGCGACAGGCGTGGGCGCTCCGAGCGGCAGCGCTGGCTCCGTGTCCCTAAACCCCAGCTCTGCGGCAAGGAGCGGCTCTTCCACCTCTCTGCCCAGCTCCGCAAGCGCGCCTGCCAGCAGGCAGCAAAGCAGCGCCACCGGCAGCGCTGACCAGGGCTTGGCCACCGCGTCCCGTCGGCCCACGGCATTCGCCTCCTCCGGTCCTTCCTCCGGCCTGGGCACGACGCGCGCTGGCTGGGGCGCGCCGACGGCAGAGGGGGCGACGCGCAGCCCAGCTCCGAACTCGCCCAGCTCAAAGGCCTCTGCTTCCGTGCGGCCTGGCACCTCCGCGAGCTGGGACACCGCCGGGGCAAGCCGTTCCTCCACGCTGGCTCGCAGTGCGGACACCCAGGCAGCAGCTGTCACCTTGAGTTCCCGCAGCCAGGGAAAGGCCACCGTGGAGCTTGGGGCTGCCTCGTTGTCCCCGGGGAGGCCGGTGCCCGCCACGGCTCCCGCCTCCGCTCCTAGCGGTACCACGGCTCCTGCGGGCAAAGGCGGAAGCGCCACCGCGAACCAGGCGAGCGGCGCCACGGCTGACCTAGACGCCAGGACCTCCCTTTCCCTCCCCACAACATCACCGGCGACGGCATCCACGGCGAAGGCGGAGAGCGGAAAAGTGCGGACGGAGCCTGCGCCCCCTGCCTCGGACGGGCGCTCTGCAGCTACGACAGCGAGCTCCCTCGGAGCGTCTGCCGGGAGCGAGGCGCCGAGCGCCTCCTTCGCAAGCAGGAGGCCCGAGCCCGCTGCGACAGGCGTGGGCGCTCCGAGCGGCAGCGCTGGCTCCGTGTCCCTAAACCCCAGCTCTGCGGCAAGGAGCGGCTCTTCCACCTCTCTGCCCAGCTCCGCAAGCGCGCCTGCCAGCAGGCAGCAAAGCAGCGCCACCGGCAGCGCTGACCAGGGCTTGGCCACCGCGTCCCGTCGGCCCACGGCATTCGCCTCCTCCGGTCCTTCCTCTGGCCTGGGCACGACGCGCGCTGGCTGGGGCGCGCTGACGGCAGAGGGGGCGACGCGCAGCCCAGCTCCGAACTCGCCCAGCTCAAAGGCCTCTGCTTCCGTGCGGCCTGGCACCTCCGCGAGCTGGGACACCGCCGGGGCAAGCCGTTCCTCCACGCTGGCTCGCAGTGCGGACACCCAGGCAGCAGCTGTCACCTTGAGTTCCCGCAGCCAGGGAAAGGCCACCGTGGAGCTTGGGGCCGCCTCGTTGTCCCCGGGGAGGCCGGTGCCCGCCACGGCTCCCGCCTCCGCTCCTAGCGGTACCACGGCTCCTGCGGGCAAAGGCGGAAGCGCCACCGCGAACCAGGCGAGCGGCGCCACGGCTGACCTAGACGCCAGGACCTCCCTTTCCCTCCCCACAACATCACCGGCGACGGCATCCACGGCGAAGGCGGAGAGCGGAAAAGTGCGGACGGAGCCTGCGCCCCCTGCCTCAGACGGGCGCTCTGCAGCTACGACAGCGAGCTCCCTCGGAGCGTCTGCCGGGAGCGAGGCGCCGAGCGCCTCCTTCGCAAGCAGGAGGCCCGAGCCCGCTGCGACAGGCGTGGGCGCTCCGAGCGGCAGCGCTGGCTCCGTGTCCCTAAACCCCAGCTCTGCGGCAAGGAGCGGCTCTTCCACCTCTCTGCCCAGCTCCGCAAGCGCGCCTGCCAGCAGGCAGCAAAGCAGCACCACCGGCAGCGCTGACCAGGGCTTGGCCACCGCGTCCCGTCGGCCCACGGCATTCGCCTCCTCCGGTCCTTCCTCCGGCCTGGGCACGACGCGCGCTGGCTGGGGCGCGCCGACGGCAGAGGGGGCGACGCGCAGCCCAGCTCCGAACTCGCCCAGCTCAAAGGCCTCTGCTTCCGTGCGGCCTGGCACCTCCGCGAGCTGGGACACCGCCGGGGCAAGCCGTTCCTCCACGCTGGCTCGCAGTGCGGACACCCAGGCAGCAGCTGTCACCTTGAGTTCCCGCAGCCAGGGAAAGGCCACCGTGGAGCTTGGGGCCGCCTCGTTGTCCCCGGGGAGGCCGGTGCCCGCCACGGCTCCCGCCTCCGCTCCTAGCGGTACCACGGCTCCTGCGGGCAGAGGCGGAAGCGCCACCGCGAACCAGGCGAGCGGCGCCACGGCTGACCTAGACGCCAGGACCTCCCTTTCCCTCCCCACAACATCACCGGCGACGGCATCCACGGCGAAGGCGGAGAGCGGAAAAGTGCGGACGGAGCCTGCGCCCCCTGCCTCGGACGGGCGCTCTGCAGCTACGACAGCGAGCTCCCTCGGAGCGTCTGCCGGGAGCGAGGCGCCGAGCGCCTCCTTCGCAAGCAGGAGGCCCGAGCCCGCTGCGACAGGCGTGGGCGCTCCGAGCGGCAGCGCTGGCTCCGTGTCCCTAAACCCCAGCTCTGCGGCAAGGAGCGGCTCTTCCACCTCTCTGCCCAGCTCCGCAAGCGCGCCTGCCAGCAGGCAGCAAAGCAGCGCCACCGGCAGCGCTGACCAGGGCTTGGCCACCGCGTCCCGTCGGCCCACGGCATTCGCCTCCTCCGGTCCTTCCTCCGGCCTGGGCACGACGCGCGCTGGCTGGGGCGCGCCGACGGCAGAGGGGGCGACGCGCAGCCCAGCTCCGAACTCGCCCAGCTCAAAGGCCTCTGCTTCCGTGCGGCCTGGCACCTCCGCGAGCTGGGACACCGCCGGGGCAAGCCGTTCCTCCACGCTGGCTCGCAGTGCGGACACCCAGGCAGCAGCTGTCACCTTGAGTTCCCGCAGCCAGGGAAAGGCCACCGTGGAGCTTGGGGCCGCCTCGTTGTCCCCGGGGAGGCCGGTGCCCGCCACGGCTCCCGCCTCCGCTCCTAGCGGTACCACGGCTCCTGCGGGCAAAGGCGGAAGCGCCACCGCGAACCAGGCGAGCGGCGCCACGGCTGACCTAGACGCCAGGACCTCCCTTTCCCTCCCCACAACATCACCGGCGACGGCATCCACGGCGAAGGCGGAGAGCGGAAAAGTGCGGACGGAGCCTGCGCCCCCTGCCTCGGACGGGCGCTCTGCAGCTACGACAGCGAGCTCCCTCGGAGCGTCTGCCGGGAGCGAGGCGCCGAGCGCCTCCTTCGCAAGCAGGAGGCCCGAGCCCGCTGCGACAGGCGTGGGCGCTCCGAGCGGCAGCGCTGGCTCCGTGTCCCTAAACCCCAGCTCTGCGGCAAGGAGCGGCTCTTCCACCTCTCTGCCCAGCTCCGCAAGCGCGCCTGCCAGCAGGCAGCAAAGCAGCGCCACCGGCAGCGCTGACCAGGGCTTGGCCACCGCGTCCCGTCGGCCCACGGCATTCGCCTCCTCCGGTCCTTCCTCCGGCCTGGGCACGACGCGCGCTGGCTGGGGCGCGCCGACGGCAGAGGGGGCGACGCGCAGCCCAGCTCCGAACTCGCCCAGCTCAAAGGCCTCTGCTTCCGTGCGGCCTGGCACCTCCGCGAGCTGGGACACCGCCGGGGCAAGCCGTTCCTCCACGCTGGCTCGCAGTGCGGACACCCAGGCAGCAGCTGTCACCTTGAGTTCCCGCAGCCAGGGAAAGGCCACCGTGGAGCTTGGGGCCGCCTCGTTGTCCCCGGGGAGGCCGGTGCCCGCCACGGCTCCCGCCTCCGCTCCTAGCGGTACCACGGCTCCTGCGGGCAGAGGCGGAAGCGCCACCGCGAACCAGGCGAGCGGCGCCACGGCTGACCTAGACGCCAGGACCTCCCTTTCCCTCCCCACAACATCACCGGCGACGGCATCCACGGCGAAGGCGGAGAGCAGAAAAGTGCGGACGGAGCCTGCGCCCCCTGCCTCGGACGGGCGCTCTGCAGCTACGACAGCGAGCTCCCTCGGAGCGTCTGCCGGGAGCGAGGCGCCGAGCGCCTCCTTCGCAAGCAGGAGGCCCGAGCCCGCTGCGACAGGCGTGGGCGCTCCGAGCGGCAGCGCTGGCTCCGTGTCCCTAAACCCCAGCTCTGCGGCAAGGAGCGGCTCTTCCACCTCTCTGCCCAGCTCCGCAAGCGCGCCTGCCAGCAGGCAGCAAAGCAGCGCCACCGGCAGCGCTGACCAGGGCTTGGCCACCGCGTCCCGTCGGCCCACGGCATTCGCCTCCTCCGGTCCTTCCTCCGGCCTGGGCACGACGCGCGCTGGCTGGGGCGCGCCGACGGCAGAGGGGGCGACGCGCAGCCCAGCTCCGAACTCGCCCAGCTCAAAGGCCTCTGCTTCCGTGCGGCCTGGCACCTCCGCGAGCTGGGACACCGCCGGGGCAAGCCGTTCCTCCACGCTGGCTCGCAGTGCGGACACCCAGGCAGCAGCTGTCACCTTGAGTTCCCGCAGCCAGGGAAAGGCCACCGTGGAGCTTGGGGCCGCCTCGTTGTCCCCGGGGAGGCCGGTGCCCGCCACGGCTCCCGCCTCCGCTCCTAGCGGTACCACGGCTCCTGCGGGCAAAGGCGGAAGCGCCACCGCGAACCAGGCGAGCGGCGCCACGGCTGACCTAGACGCCAGGACCTCCCTTTCCCTCCCCACAACATCACCGGCGACGGCATCCACGGCGAAGGCGGAGAGCGGAAAAGTGCGGACGGAGCCTGCGCCCCCTGCCTCGGACGGGCGCTCTGCAGCTACGACAGCGAGCTCCCTCGGAGCGTCTGCCGGGAGCGAGGCGCCGAGCGCCTCCTTCGCAAGCAGGAGGCCCGAGCCCGCTGCGACAGGCGTGGGCGCTCCGAGCGGCAGCGCTGGCTCTGTGTCCCTAAACCCCAGCTCTGCGGCAAGGAGCGGCTCTTCCACCTCTCTGCCCAGCTCCGCAAGCGCGCCTGCCAGCAGGCAGCAAAGCAGCGCCACCGGCAGCGCTGACCAGGGCTTGGCCACCGCGTCCCGTCGGCCCACGGCATTCGCCTCCTCCGGTCCTTCCTCCGGCCTGGGCACGACGCGCGCTGGCTGGGGCGCGCCGACGGCAGAGGGGGCGACGCGCAGCCCAGCTCCGAACTCGCCCAGCTCAAAGGCCTCTGCTTCCGTGCGGCCTGGCACCTCCGCGAGCTGGGACACCGCCGGGGCAAGCCGTTCCTCCACGCTGGCTCGCAGTGCGGACACCCAGGCAGCAGCTGTCACCTTGAGTTCCCGCAGCCAGGGAAAGGCCACCGTGGAGCTTGGGGCCGCCTCGTTGTCCCCGGGGAGGCCGGTGCCCGCCACGGCTCCCGCCTCCGCTCCTAGCGGTACCACGGCTCGTGCGGGCAAAGGCGGAAGCGCCACCGCGAACCAGGCGAGCGGCGCCACGGCTGACCTAGACGCCAGGACCTCCCTTTCCCTCCCCACAACATCACCGGCGACGGCATCCACGGCGAAGGCGGAGAGCGGAAAAGTGCGGACGGAGCCTGCGCCCCCTGCCTCGGACGGGCGCTCTGCAGCTACGACAGCGAGCTCCCTCGGAGCGTCTGCCGGGAGCGAGGCGCCGAGCGCCTCCTTCGCAAGCAGGAGGCCCGAGCCCGCTGCGACAGGCGTGGGCGCTCCGAGCGGCAGCGCTGGCTCCGTGTCCCTAAACCCCAGCTCTGCGGCAAGGAGCGGCTCTTCCACCTCTCTGCCCAGCTCCGCAAGCGCGCCTGCCAGCAGGCAGCAAAGCAGCGCCACCGGCAGCGCTGACCAGGGCTTGGCCACCGCGTCCCGTCGGCCCACGGCATTCGCCTCCTCCGGTCCTTCCTCCGGCCTGGGCACGACGCGTGCTGGCTGGGGCGCGCCGACGGCAGAGGGGGCGACGCGCAGCCCAGCTCCGAACTCGCCCAGCTCAAAGGCCTCTGCTTCCGTGCGGCCTGGCACCTCCGCGAGCTGGGACACCGCCGGGGCAAGCCGTTCCTCCACGCTGGCTCGCAGTGCGGACACCCAGGCAGCAGCTGTCACCTTGAGTTCCCGCAGCCAGGGAAAGGCCACCGTGGAGCTTGGGGCTGCCTCGTTGTCCCCGGGGAGGCCGGTGCCCGCCACGGCTCCCGCCTCCGCTCCTAGCGGTACCACGGCTCCTGCGGGCAGAGGCGGAAGCGCCACCGCGAACCAGGCGAGCGGCGCCACGGCTGACCTAGACGCCAGGACCTCCCTTTCCCTCCCCACAACATCACCGGCGACGGCATCCACGGCGAAGGCGGAGAGCGGAAAAGTGCGGACGGAGCCTGCGCCCCCTGCCTCGGACGGGCGCTCTGCAGCTACGACAGCGAGCTCCCTCGGAGCGTCTGCCGGGAGCGAGGCGCCGAGCGCCTCCTTCGCAAGCAGGAGGCCCGAGCCCGCTGCGACAGGCGTGGGCGCTCCGAGCGGCAGCGCTGGCTCCGTGTCCCTAAACCCCAGCTCTGCGGCAAGGAGCGGCTCTTCCACCTCTCTGCCCAGCTCCGCAAGCGCGCCTGCCAGCAGGCAGCAAAGCAGCGCCACCGGCAGCGCTGACCAGGGCTTGGCCACCGCGTCCCGTCGGCCCACGGCATTCGCCTCCTCCGGTCCTTCCTCCGGCCTGGGCACGACGCGCGCTGGCTGGGGCGCGCCGACGGCAGAGGGGGCGACGCGCAGCCCAGCTCCGAACTCGCCCAGCTCAAAGGCCTCTGCTTCCGTGCGGCCTGGCACCTCCGCGAGCTGGGACACCGCCGGGGCAAGCCGTTCCTCCACGCTGGCTCGCAGTGCGGACACCCAGGCAGCAGCTGTCACCTTGAGTTCCCGCAGCCAGGGAAAGGCCACCGTGGAGCTTGGGGCCGCCTCGTTGTCCCCGGGGAGGCCGGTGCCCGCCACGGCTCCCGCCTCCGCTCCTAGCGGTACCACGGCTCGTGCGGGCAAAGGCGGAAGCGCCACCGCGAACCAGGCGAGCGGCGCCACGGCTGACCTAGACGCCAGGACCTCCCTTTCCCTCCCCACAACATCACCGGCGACGGCATCCACGGCGAAGGCGGAGAGCGGAAAAGTGCGGACGGAGCCTGCGCCCCCTGCCTCGGACGGGCGCTCTGCAGCTACGACAGCGAGCTCCCTCGGAGCGTCTGCCGGGAGCGAGGCGCCGAGCGCCTCCTTCGCAAGCAGGAGGCCCGAGCCCGCTGCGACAGGCGTGGGCGCTCCGAGCGGCAGCGCTGGCTCCGTGTCCCTAAACCCCAGCTCTGCGGCAAGGAGCGGCTCTTCCACCTCTCTGCCCAGCTCCGCAAGCGCGCCTGCCAGCAGGCAGCAAAGCAGCGCCACCGGCAGCGCTGACCAGGGCTTGGCCACCGCGTCCCGTCGGCCCACGGCATTCGCCTCCTCCGGTCCTTCCTCCGGCCTGGGCACGACGCGCGCTGGCTGGGGCGCGCCGACGGCAGAGGGGGCGACGCGCAGCCCAGCTCCGAACTCGCCCAGCTCAAAGGCCTCTGCTTCCGTGCGGCCTGGCACCTCCGCGAGCTGGGACACCGCCGGGGCAAGCCGTTCCTCCACGCTGGCTCGCAGTGCGGACACCCAGGCAGCAGCTGTCACCTTGAGTTCCCGCAGCCAGGGAAAGGCCACCGTGGAGCTTGGGGCCGCCTCGTTGTCCCCGGGGAGGCCGGTGCCCGCCACGGCTCCCGCCTCCGCTCCTAGCGGTACCACGGCTCCTGCGGGCAAAGGCGGAAGCGCCACCGCGAACCAGGCGAGCGGCGCCACGGCTGACCTAGACGCCAGGACCTCCCTTTCCCTCCCCACAACATCACCGGCGACGGCATCCACGGCGAAGGCGGAGAGCGGAAAAGTGCGGACGGAGCCTGCGCCCCCTGCCTCAGACGGGCGCTCTGCAGCTACGACAGCGAGCTCCCTCGGAGCGTCTGCCGGGAGCGAGGCGCCGAGCGCCTCCTTCGCAAGCAGGAGGCCCGAGCCCGCTGCGACAGGCGTGGGCGCTCTGAGCGGCAGCGCTGGCTCCGTGTCCCTAAACCCCAGCTCTGCGGCAAGGAGCGGCTCTTCCACCTCTCTGCCCAGCTCCGCAAGCGCGCCTGCCAGCAGGCAGCAAAGCAGCACCACCGGCAGCGCTGACCAGGGCTTGGCCACCGCATCCCGTCGGCCCACGGCATTCGCCTCCTCCGGTCCTTCCTCCGGCCTGGGCACGACGCGCGCTGGCTGGGGCGCGCCGACGGCAGAGGGGGCGACGCGCAGCCCAGCTCCGAACTCGCCCAGCTCAAAGGCCTCTGCTTCCGTGCGGCCTGGCACCTCCGCGAGCTGGGACACCGCCGGGGCAAGCCGTTCCTCCACGCTGGCTCGCAGTGCGGACACCCAGGCAGCAGCTGTCACCTTGAGTTCCCGCAGCCAGGGAAAGGCCACCGTGGAGCTTGGGGCCGCCTCGTTGTCCCCGGGGAGGCCGGTGCCCGCCACGGCTCCCGCCTCCGCTCCTAGCGGTACCACGGCTCCTGCGGGCAAAGGCGGAAGCGCCACCGCGAACCAGGCGAGCGGCGCCACGGCTGACCTAGACGCCAGGACCTCCCTTTCCCTCCCCACAACATCACCGGCGACGGCATCCACGGCGAAGGCGGAGAGCGGAAAAGTGCGGACGGAGCCTGCGCCCCCTGCCTCGGACGGGCGCTCTGCAGCTACGACAGCGAGCTCCCTCGGAGCGTCTGCCGGGAGCGAGGCGCCGAGCGCCTCCTTCGCAAGCAGGAGGCCCGAGCCCGCTGCGACAGGCGTGGGCGCTCCGAGCGGCAGCGCTGGCTCCGTGTCCCTAAACCCCAGCTCTGCGGCAAGGAGCGGCTCTTCCACCTCTCTGCCCAGCTCCGCAAGCGCGCCTGCCAGCAGGCAGCAAAGCAGCGCCACCGGCAGCGCTGACCAGGGCTTGGCCACCGCGTCCCGTCGGCCCACGGCATTCGCCTCCTCCGGTCCTTCCTCCGGCCTGGGCACGACGCGCGCTGGCTGGGGCGCGCCGACGGCAGAGGGGGCGACGCGCAGCCCAGCTCCGAACTCGCCCAGCTCAAAGGCCTCTGCTTCCGTGCGGCCTGGCACCTCCGCGAGCTGGGACACCGCCGGGGCAAGCCGTTCCTCCACGCTGGCTCGCAGTGCGGACACCCAGGCAGCAGCTGTCACCTTGAGTTCCCGCAGCCAGGGAAAGGCCACCGTGGAGCTTGGGGCCGCCTCGTTGTCCCCGGGGAGGCCGGTGCCCGCCACGGCTCCCGCCTCCGCTCCTAGCGGTACCACGGCTCCTGCGGGCAAAGGCGGAAGCGCCACCGCGAACCAGGCGAGCGGCGCCACGGCTGACCTAGACGCCAGGACCTCCCTTTCCCTCCCCACAACATCACCGGCGACGGCATCCACGGCGAAGGCGGAGAGCGGAAAAGTGCGGACGGAGCCTGCGCCCCCTGCCTCGGACGGGCGCTCTGCAGCTACGACAGCGAGCTCCCTCGGAGCGTCTGCCGGGAGCGAGGCGCCGAGCGCCTCCTTCGCAAGCAGGAGGCCCGAGCCCGCTGCGACAGGCGTGGGCGCTCCGAGCGGCAGCGCTGGCTCCGTGTCCCTAAACCCCAGCTCTGCGGCAAGGAGCGGCTCTTCCACCTCTCTGCCCAGCTCCGCAAGCGCGCCTGCCAGCAGGCAGCAAAGCAGCGCCACCGGCAGCGCTGACCAGGGCTTGGCCACCGCGTCCCGTCGGCCCACGGCATTCGCCTCCTCCGGTCCTTCCTCCGGCCTGGGCACGACGCGCGCTGGCTGGGGCGCGCCGACGGCAGAGGGGGCGACGCGCAGCCCAGCTCCGAACTCGCCCAGCTCAAAGGCCTCTGCTTCCGTGCGGCCTGGCACCTCCGCGAGCTGGGACACCGCCGGGGCAAGCCGTTCCTCCACGCTGGCTCGCAGTGCGGACACCCAGGCAGCAGCTGTCACCTTGAGTTCCCGCAGCCAGGGAAAGGCCACCGTGGAGCTTGGGGCCGCCTCGTTGTCCCCGGGGAGGCCGGTGCCCGCCACGGCTCCCGCCTCCGCTCCTAGCGGTACCACGGCTCCTGCGGGCAAAGGCGGAAGCGCCACCGCGAACCAGGCG
Source organism: Apteryx mantelli (assembly GCF_036417845.1). Classification (NCBI taxonomy): domain Eukaryota; kingdom Metazoa; phylum Chordata; class Aves; order Apterygiformes; family Apterygidae; genus Apteryx; species Apteryx mantelli. The sequence continues at coordinate 36,284 of NW_027118623.1, read as the reverse complement.
AGCGGCGCCACGGCTGACCTAGACGCCAGGACCTCCCTTTCCCTCCCCACAACATCACCGGCGACGGCATCCACGGCGAAGGCGGAGAGCGGAAAAGTGCGGACGGAGCCTGCGCCCCCTGCCTCGGACGGGCGCTCTGCAGCTACGACAGCGAGCTCCCTCGGAGCGTCTGCCGGGAGCGAGGCGCCGAGCGCCTCCTTCGCAAGCAGGAGGCCCGAGCCCGCTGCGACAGGCGTGGGCGCTCCGAGCGGCAGCGCTGGCTCCGTGTCCCTAAACCCCAGCTCTGCGGCAAGGAGCGGCTCTTCCACCTCTCTGCCCAGCTCCGCAAGCGCGCCTGCCAGCAGGCAGCAAAGCAGCGCCACCGGCAGCGCTGACCAGGGCTTGGCCACCGCGTCCCGTCGGCCCACGGCATTCGCCTCCTCCGGTCCTTCCTCCGGCCTGGGCACGACGCGCGCTGGCTGGGGCGCGCCGACGGCAGAGGGGGCGACGCGCAGCCCAGCTCCGAACTCGCCCAGCTCAAAGGCCTCTGCTTCCGTGCGGCCTGGCACCTCCGCGAGCTGGGACACCGCCGGGGCAAGCCGTTCCTCCACGCTGGCTCGCAGTGCGGACACCCAGGCAGCAGCTGTCACCTTGAGTTCCCGCAGCCAGGGAAAGGCCACCGTGGAGCTTGGGGCCGCCTCGTTGTCCCCGGGGAGGCCGGTGCCCGCCATGGCTCCCGCCTCCGCTCCTAGCGGTACCACGGCTCCTGCGGGCAAAGGCGGAAGCGCCACCGCGAACCAGGCGAGCGGCGCCACGGCTGACCTAGACGCCAGGACCTCCCTTTCCCTCCCCACAACATCACCGGCGACGGCATCCACGGCGAAGGCGGAGAGCGGAAAAGTGCGGACGGAGCCTGCGCCCCCTGCCTCGGACGGGCGCTCTGCAGCTACGACAGCGAGCTCCCTCGGAGCGTCTGCCGGGAGCGAGGCGCCGAGCGCCTCCTTCGCAAGCAGGAGGCCCGAGCCCGCTGCGACAGGCGTGGGCGCTCCGAGCGGCAGCGCTGGCTCCGTGTCCCTAAACCCCAGCTCTGCGGCAAGGAGCGGCTCTTCCACCTCTCTGCCCAGCTCCGCAAGCGCGCCTGCCAGCAGGCAGCAAAGCAGCGCCACCGGCAGCGCTGACCAGGGCTTGGCCACCGCGTCCCGTCGGCCCACGGCATTCGCCTCCTCCGGTCCTTCCTCCGGCCTGGGCACGACGCGCGGTGGCTGGGGCGCGCCGACGGCAGAGGGGGCGACGCGCAGCCCAGCTCCGAACTCGCCCAGCTCAAAGGCCTCTGCTTCCGTGCGGCCTGGCACCTCCGCGAGCTGGGACACCGCCGGGGCAAGCCGTTCCTCCACGCTGGCTCGCAGTGCGGACACCCAGGCAGCAGCTGTCACCTTGAGTTCCCGCAGCCAGGGAAAGGCCACCGTGGAGCTTGGGGCCGCCTCGTTGTCCCCGGGGAGGCCGGTGCCCGCCACGGCTCCCGCCTCCGCTCCTAGCGGTACCACGGCTCCTGCGGGCAAAGGCGGAAGCGCCACCGCGAACCAGGCGAGCGGCGCCACGGCTGACCTAGACGCCAGGACCTCCCTTTCCCTCCCCACAACATCACCGGCGACGGCATCCACGGCGAAGGCGGAGAGCGGAAAAGTGCGGACGGAGCCTGCGCCCCCTGCCTCGGACGGGCGCTCTGCAGCTACGACAGCGAGCTCCCTCGGAGCGTCTGCCGGGAGCGAGGCGCCGAGCGCCTCCTTCGCAAGCAGGAGGCCCGAGCCCGCTGCGACAGGCGTGGGCGCTCCGAGCGGCAGCGCTGGCTCCGTGTCCCTAAACCCCAGCTCTGCGGCAAGGAGCGGCTCTTCCACCTCTCTGCCCAGCTCCGCAAGCGCGCCTGCCAGCAGGCAGCAAAGCAGCACCACCGGCAGCGCTGACCAGGGCTTGGCCACCGCGTCCCGTCGGCCCACGGCATTCGCCTCCTCCGGTCCTTCCTCCGGCCTGGGCACGACGCGCGCTGGCTGGGGCGCGCCGACGGCAGAGGGGGCGACGCGCAGCCCAGCTCCGAACTCGCCCAGCTCAAAGGCCTCTGCTTCCGTGCGGCCTGGCACCTCCGCGAGCTGGGACACCGCCGGGGCAAGCCGTTCCTCCACGCTGGCTCGCAGTGCGGACACCCAGGCAGCAGCTGTCACCTTGAGTTCCCGCAGCCAGGGAAAGGCCACCGTGGAGCTTGGGGCCGCCTCGTTGTCCCCGGGGAGGCCGGTGCCCGCCACGGCTCCCGCCTCCGCTCCTAGCGGTACCACGGCTCCTGCGGGCAGAGGCGGAAGCGCCACCGCGAACCAGGCGAGCGGCGCCACGGCTGACCTAGACGCCAGGACCTCCCTTTCCCTCCCCACAACATCACCGGCGACGGCATCCACGGCGAAGGCGGAGAGCGGAAAAGTGCGGACGGAGCCTGCGCCCCCTGCCTCGGACGGGCGCTCTGCAGCTACGACAGCGAGCTCCCTCGGAGCGTCTGCCGGGAGCGAGGCGCCGAGCGCCTCCTTCGCAAGCAGGAGGCCCGAGCCCGCTGCGACAGGCGTGGGCGCTCCGAGCGGCAGCGCTGGCTCCGTGTCCCTAAACCCCAGCTCTGCGGCAAGGAGCGGCTCTTCCACCTCTCTGCCCAGCTCCGCAAGCGCGCCTGCCAGCAGGCAGCAAAGCAGCGCCACCGGCAGCGCTGACCAGGGCTTGGCCACCGCGTCCCGTCGGCCCACGGCATTCGCCTCCTCCGGTCCTTCCTCCGGCCTGGGCACGACGCGCGCTGGCTGGGGCGCGCCGACGGCAGAGGGGGCGACGCGCAGCCCAGCTCCGAACTCGCCCAGCTCAAAGGCCTCTGCTTCCGTGCGGCCTGGCACCTCCGCGAGCTGGGACACCGCCGGGGCAAGCCGTTCCTCCACGCTGGCTCGCAGTGCGGACACCCAGGCAGCAGCTGTCACCTTGAGTTCCCGCAGCCAGGGAAAGGCCACCGTGGAGCTTGGGGCCGCCTCGTTGTCCCCGGGGAGGCCGGTGCCCGCCACGGCTCCCGCCTCCGCTCCTAGCGGTACCACGGCTCCTGCGGGCAAAGGCGGAAGCGCCACCGCGAACCAGGCGAGCGGCGCCACGGCTGACCTAGACGCCAGGACCTCCCTTTCCCTCCCCACAACATCACCGGCGACGGCATCCACGGCGAAGGCGGAGAGCGGAAAAGTGCGGACGGAGCCTGCGCCCCCTGCCTCGGACGGGCGCTCTGCAGCTACGACAGCGAGCTCCCTCGGAGCGTCTGCCGGGAGCGAGGCGCCGAGCGCCTCCTTCGCAAGCAGGAGGCCCGAGCCCGCTGCGACAGGCGTGGGCGCTCCGAGCGGCAGCGCTGGCTCCGTGTCCCTAAACCCCAGCTCTGCGGCAAGGAGCGGCTCTTCCACCTCTCTGCCCAGCTCCGCAAGCGCGCCTGCCAGCAGGCAGCAAAGCAGCGCCACCGGCAGCGCTGACCAGGGCTTGGCCACCGCGTCCCGTCGGCCCACGGCATTCGCCTCCTCCGGTCCTTCCTCCGGCCTGGGCACGACGCGCGCTGGCTGGGGCGCGCCGACGGCAGAGGGGGCGACGCGCAGCCCAGCTCCGAACTCGCCCAGCTCAAAGGCCTCTGCTTCCGTGCGGCCTGGCACCTCCGCGAGCTGGGACACCGCCGGGGCAAGCCGTTCCTCCACGCTGGCTCGCAGTGCGGACACCCAGGCAGCAGCTGTCACCTTGAGTTCCCGCAGCCAGGGAAAGGCCACCGTGGAGCTTGGGGCCGCCTCGTTGTCCCCGGGGAGGCCGGTGCCCGCCACGGCTCCCGCCTCCGCTCCTAGCGGTACCACGGCTCCTGCGGGCAGAGGCGGAAGCGCCACCGCGAACCAGGCGAGCGGCGCCACGGCTGACCTAGACGCCAGGACCTCCCTTTCCCTCCCCACAACATCACCGGCGACGGCATCCACGGCGAAGGCGGAGAGCAGAAAAGTGCGGACGGAGCCTGCGCCCCCTGCCTCGGACGGGCGCTCTGCAGCTACGACAGCGAGCTCCCTCGGAGCGTCTGCCGGGAGCGAGGCGCCGAGCGCCTCCTTCGCAAGCAGGAGGCCCGAGCCCGCTGCGACAGGCGTGGGCGCTCCGAGCGGCAGCGCTGGCTCCGTGTCCCTAAACCCCAGCTCTGCGGCAAGGAGCGGCTCTTCCACCTCTCTGCCCAGCTCCGCAAGCGCGCCTGCCAGCAGGCAGCAAAGCAGCGCCACCGGCAGCGCTGACCAGGGCTTGGCCACCGCGTCCCGTCGGCCCACGGCATTCGCCTCCTCCGGTCCTTCCTCCGGCCTGGGCACGACGCGCGCTGGCTGGGGCGCGCCGACGGCAGAGGGGGCGACGCGCAGCCCAGCTCCGAACTCGCCCAGCTCAAAGGCCTCTGCTTCCGTGCGGCCTGGCACCTCCGCGAGCTGGGACACCGCCGGGGCAAGCCGTTCCTCCACGCTGGCTCGCAGTGCGGACACCCAGGCAGCAGCTGTCACCTTGAGTTCCCGCAGCCAGGGAAAGGCCACCGTGGAGCTTGGGGCCGCCTCGTTGTCCCCGGGGAGGCCGGTGCCCGCCACGGCTCCCGCCTCCGCTCCTAGCGGTACCACGGCTCCTGCGGGCAAAGGCGGAAGCGCCACCGCGAACCAGGCGAGCGGCGCCACGGCTGACCTAGACGCCAGGACCTCCCTTTCCCTCCCCACAACATCACCGGCGACGGCATCCACGGCGAAGGCGGAGAGCGGAAAAGTGCGGACGGAGCCTGCGCCCCCTGCCTCGGACGGGCGCTCTGCAGCTACGACAGCGAGCTCCCTCGGAGCGTCTGCCGGGAGCGAGGCGCCGAGCGCCTCCTTCGCAAGCAGGAGGCCCGAGCCCGCTGCGACAGGCGTGGGCGCTCCGAGCGGCAGCGCTGGCTCCGTGTCCCTAAACCCCAGCTCTGCGGCAAGGAGCGGCTCTTCCACCTCTCTGCCCAGCTCCGCAAGCGCGCCTGCCAGCAGGCAGCAAAGCAGCGCCACCGGCAGCGCTGACCAGGGCTTGGCCACCGCGTCCCGTCGGCCCACGGCATTCGCCTCCTCCGGTCCTTCCTCCGGCCTGGGCACGACGCGCGCTGGCTGGGGCGCGCCGACGGCAGAGGGGGCGACGCGCAGCCCAGCTCCGAACTCGCCCAGCTCAAAGGCCTCTGCTTCCGTGCGGCCTGGCACCTCCGCGAGCTGGGACACCGCCGGGGCAAGCCGTTCCTCCACGCTGGCTCGCAGTGCGGACACCCAGGCAGCAGCTGTCACCTTGAGTTCCCGCAGCCAGGGAAAGGCCACCGTGGAGCTTGGGGCCGCCTCGTTGTCCCCGGGGAGGCCGGTGCCCGCCACGGCTCCCGCCTCCGCTCCTAGCGGTACCACGGCTCGTGCGGGCAAAGGCGGAAGCGCCACCGCGAACCAGGCGAGCGGCGCCACGGCTGACCTAGACGCCAGGACCTCCCTTTCCCTCCCCACAACATCACCGGCGACGGCATCCACGGCGAAGGCGGAGAGCGGAAAAGTGCGGACGGAGCCTGCGCCCCCTGCCTCGGACGGGCGCTCTGCAGCTACGACAGCGAGCTCCCTCGGAGCGTCTGCCGGGAGCGAGGCGCCGAGCGCCTCCTTCGCAAGCAGGAGGCCCGAGCCCGCTGCGACAGGCGTGGGCGCTCCGAGCGGCAGCGCTGGCTCCGTGTCCCTAAACCCCAGCTCTGCGGCAAGGAGCGGCTCTTCCACCTCTCTGCCCAGCTCCGCAAGCGCGCCTGCCAGCAGGCAGCAAAGCAGCGCCACCGGCAGCGCTGACCAGGGCTTGGCCACCGCGTCCCGTCGGCCCACGGCATTCGCCTCCTCCGGTCCTTCCTCCGGCCTGGGCACGACGCGTGCTGGCTGGGGCGCGCCGACGGCAGAGGGGGCGACGCGCAGCCCAGCTCCGAACTCGCCCAGCTCAAAGGCCTCTGCTTCCGTGCGGCCTGGCACCTCCGCGAGCTGGGACACCGCCGGGGCAAGCCGTTCCTCCACGCTGGCTCGCAGTGCGGACACCCAGGCAGCAGCTGTCACCTTGAGTTCCCGCAGCCAGGGAAAGGCCACCGTGGAGCTTGGGGCTGCCTCGTTGTCCCCGGGGAGGCCGGTGCCCGCCACGGCTCCCGCCTCCGCTCCTAGCGGTACCACGGCTCCTGCGGGCAGAGGCGGAAGCGCCACCGCGAACCAGGCGAGCGGCGCCACGGCTGACCTAGACGCCAGGACCTCCCTTTCCCTCCCCACAACATCACCGGCGACGGCATCCACGGCGAAGGCGGAGAGCGGAAAAGTGCGGACGGAGCCTGCGCCCCCTGCCTCGGACGGGCGCTCTGCAGCTACGACAGCGAGCTCCCTCGGAGCGTCTGCCGGGAGCAAGGCGCCGAGCGCCTCCTTCGCAAGCAGGAGGCCCGAGCCCGCTGCGACAGGCGTGGGCGCTCCGAGCGGCAGCGCTGGCTCCGTGTCCCTAAACCCCAGCTCTGCGGCAAGGAGCGGCTCTTCCACCTCTCTGCCCAGCTCCGCAAGCGCGCCTGCCAGCAGGCAGCAAAGCAGCGCCACCGGCAGCGCTGACCAGGGCTTGGCCACCGCGTCCCGTCGGCCCACGGCATTCGCCTCCTCCGGTCCTTCCTCCGGCCTGGGCACGACGCGCGCTGGCTGGGGCGCGCCGACGGCAGAGGGGGCGACGCGCAGCCCAGCTCCGAACTCGCCCAGCTCAAAGGCCTCTGCTTCCGTGCGGCCTGGCACCTCCGCGAGCTGGGACACCGCCGGGGCAAGCCGTTCCTCCACGCTGGCTCGCAGTGCGGACACCCAGGCAGCAGCTGTCACCTTGAGTTCCCGCAGCCAGGGAAAGGCCACCGTGGAGCTTGGGGCCGCCTCGTTGTCCCCGGGGAGGCCGGTGCCCGCCACGGCTCCCGCCTCCGCTCCTAGCGGTACCACGGCTCCTGCGGGCAAAGGCGGAAGCGCCACCGCGAACCAGGCGAGCGGCGCCACGGCTGACCTAGACGCCAGGACCTCCCTTTCCCTCCCCACAACATCACCGGCGACGGCATCCACGGCGAAGGCGGAGAGCGGAAAAGTGCGGACGGAGCCTGCGCCCCCTGCCTCGGACGGGCGCTCTGCAGCTACGACAGCGAGCTCCCTCGGAGCGTCTGCCGGGAGCGAGGCGCCGAGCGCCTCCTTCGCAAGCAGGAGGCCCGAGCCCGCTGCGACAGGCGTGGGCGCTCCGAGCGGCAGCGCTGGCTCCGTGTCCCTAAACCCCAGCTCTGCGGCAAGGAGCGGCTCTTCCACCTCTCTGCCCAGCTCCGCAAGCGCGCCTGCCAGCAGGCAGCAAAGCAGCGCCACCGGCAGCGCTGACCAGGGCTTGGCCACCGCGTCCCGTCGGCCCACGGCATTCGCCTCCTCCGGTCCTTCCTCCGGCCTGGGCACGACGCGCGCTGGCTGGGGCGCGCCGACGGCAGAGGGGGCGACGCGCAGCCCAGCTCCGAACTCGCCCAGCTCAAAGGCCTCTGCTTCCGTGCGGCCTGGCACCTCCGCGAGCTGGGACACCGCCGGGGCAAGCCGTTCCTCCACGCTGGCTCGCAGTGCGGACACCCAGGCAGCAGCTGTCACCTTGAGTTCCCGCAGCCAGGGAAAGGCCACCGTGGAGCTTGGGGCCGCCTCGTTGTCCCCGGGGAGGCCGGTGCCCGCCACGGCTCCCGCCTCCGCTCCTAGCGGTACCACGGCTCGTGCGGGCAAAGGCGGAAGCGCCACCGCGAACCAGGCGAGCGGCGCCACGGCTGACCTAGACGCCAGGACCTCCCTTTCCCTCCCCACAACATCACCGGCGACGGCATCCACGGCGAAGGCGGAGAGCGGAAAAGTGCGGACGGAGCCTGCGCCCCCTGCCTCAGACGGGCGCTCTGCAGCTACGACAGCGAGCTCCCTCGGAGCGTCTGCCGGGAGCGAGGCGCCGAGCGCCTCCTTCGCAAGCAGGAGGCCCGAGCCCGCTGCGACAGGCGTGGGCGCTCCGAGCGGCAGCGCTGGCTCCGTGTCCCTAAACCCCAGCTCTGCGGCAAGGAGCGGCTCTTCCACCTCTCTGCCCAGCTCCGCAAGCGCGCCTGCCAGCAGGCAGCAAAGCAGCACCACCGGCAGCGCTGACCAGGGCTTGGCCACCGCGTCCCGTCGGCCCACGGCATTCGCCTCCTCCGGTCCTTCCTCCGGCCTGGGCACGACGCGCGCTGGCTGGGGCGCGCCGACGGCAGAGGGGGCGACGCGCAGCCCAGCTCCGAACTCGCCCAGCTCAAAGGCCTCTGCTTCCGTGCGGCCTGGCACCTCCGCGAGCTGGGACACCGCCGGGGCAAGCCGTTCCTCCACGCTGGCTCGCAGTGCGGACACCCAGGCAGCAGCTGTCACCTTGAGTTCCCGCAGCCAGGGAAAGGCCACCGTGGAGCTTGGGGCCGCCTCGTTGTCCCCGGGGAGGCCGGTGCCCGCCACGGCTCCCGCCTCCGCTCCTAGCGGTACCACGGCTCCTGCGGGCAGAGGCGGAAGCGCCACCGCGAACCAGGCGAGCGGCGCCACGGCTGACCTAGACGCCAGGACCTCCCTTTCCCTCCCCACAACATCACCGGCGACGGCATCCACGGCGAAGGCGGAGAGCGGAAAAGTGCGGACGGAGCCTGCGCCCCCTGCCTCGGACGGGCGCTCTGCAGCTACGACAGCGAGCTCCCTCGGAGCGTCTGCCGGGAGCGAGGCGCCGAGCGCCTCCTTCGCAAGCAGGAGGCCCGAGCCCGCTGCGACAGGCGTGGGCGCTCCGAGCGGCAGCGCTGGCTCCGTGTCCCTAAACCCCAGCTCTGCGGCAAGGAGCGGCTCTTCCACCTCTCTGCCCAGCTCCGCAAGCGCGCCTGCCAGCAGGCAGCAAAGCAGCGCCACCGGCAGCGCTGACCAGGGCTTGGCCACCGCGTCCCGTCGGCCCACGGCATTCGCCTCCTCCGGTCCTTCCTCCGGCCTGGGCACGACGCGCGCTGGCTGGGGCGCGCCGACGGCAGAGGGGGCGACGCGCAGCCCAGCTCCGAACTCGCCCAGCTCAAAGGCCTCTGCTTCCGTGCGGCCTGGCACCTCCGCGAGCTGGGACACCGCCGGGGCAAGCCGTTCCTCCACGCTGGCTCGCAGTGCGGACACCCAGGCAGCAGCTGTCACCTTGAGTTCCCGCAGCCAGGGAAAGGCCACCGTGGAGCTTGGGGCCGCCTCGTTGTCCCCGGGGAGGCCGGTGCCCGCCACGGCTCCCGCCTCCGCTCCTAGCGGTACCACGGCTCCTGCGGGCAAAGGCGGAAGCGCCACCGCGAACCAGGCGAGCGGCGCCACGGCTGACCTAGACGCCAGGACCTCCCTTTCCCTCCCCACAACATCACCGGCGACGGCATCCACGGCGAAGGCGGAGAGCGGAAAAGTGCGGACGGAGCCTGCGCCCCCTGCCTCGGACGGGCGCTCTGCAGCTACGACAGCGAGCTCCCTCGGAGCGTCTGCCGGGAGCGAGGCGCCGAGCGCCTCCTTCGCAAGCAGGAGGCCCGAGCCCGCTGCGACAGGCGTGGGCGCTCCGAGCGGCAGCGCTGGCTCCGTGTCCCTAAACCCCAGCTCTGCGGCAAGGAGCGGCTCTTCCACCTCTCTGCCCAGCTCCGCAAGCGCGCCTGCCAGCAGGCAGCAAAGCAGCGCCACCGGCAGCGCTGACCAGGGCTTGGCCACCGCGTCCCGTCGGCCCACGGCATTCGCCTCCTCCGGTCCTTCCTCCGGCCTGGGCACGACGCGCGCTGGCTGGGGCGCGCCGACGGCAGAGGGGGCGACGCGCAGCCCAGCTCCGAACTCGCCCAGCTCAAAGGCCTCTGCTTCCGTGCGGCCTGGCACCTCCGCGAGCTGGGACACCGCCGGGGCAAGCCGTTCCTCCACGCTGGCTCGCAGTGCGGACACCCAGGCAGCAGCTGTCACCTTGAGTTCCCGCAGCCAGGGAAAGGCCACCGTGGAGCTTGGGGCCGCCTCGTTGTCCCCGGGGAGGCCGGTGCCCGCCACGGCTCCCGCCTCCGCTCCTAGCGGTACCACGGCTCCTGCGGGCAAAGGCGGAAGCGCCACCGCGAACCAGGCGAGCGGCGCCACGGCTGACCTAGACGCCAGGACCTCCCTTTCCCTCCCCACAACATCACCGGCGACGGCATCCACGGCGAAGGCGGAGAGCGGAAAAGTGCGGACGGAGCCTGCGCCCCCTGCCTCAGACGGGCGCTCTGCAGCTACGACAGCGAGCTCCCTCGGAGCGTCTGCCGGGAGCGAGGCGCCGAGCGCCTCCTTCGCAAGCAGGAGGCCCGAGCCCGCTGCGACAGGCGTGGGCGCTCCGAGCGGCAGCGCTGGCTCCGTGTCCCTAAACCCCAGCTCTGCGGCAAGGAGCGGCTCTTCCACCTCTCTGCCCAGCTCCGCAAGCGCGCCTGCCAGCAGGCAGCAAAGCAGCACCACCGGCAGCGCTGACCAGGGCTTGGCCACCGCGTCCCGTCGGCCCACGGCATTCGCCTCCTCCGGTCCTTCCTCCGGCCTGGGCACGACGCGCGCTGGCTGGGGCGCGCCGACGGCAGAGGGGGCGACGCGCAGCCCAGCTCCGAACTCGCCCAGCTCAAAGGCCTCTGCTTCCGTGCGGCCTGGCACCTCCGCGAGCTGGGACACCGCCGGGGCAAGCCGTTCCTCCACGCTGGCTCGCAGTGCGGACACCCAGGCAGCAGCTGTCACCTTGAGTTCCCGCAGCCAGGGAAAGGCCACCGTGGAGCTTGGGGCCGCCTCGTTGTCCCCGGGGAGGCCGGTGCCCGCCACGGCTCCCGCCTCCGCTCCTAGCGGTACCACGGCTCCTGCGGGCAGAGGCGGAAGCGCCACCGCGAACCAGGCGAGCGGCGCCACGGCTGACCTAGACGCCAGGACCTCCCTTTCCCTCCCCACAACATCACCGGCGACGGCATCCACGGCGAAGGCGGAGAGCGGAAAAGTGCGGACGGAGCCTGCGCCCCCTGCCTCGGACGGGCGCTCTGCAGCTACGACAGCGAGCTCCCTCGGAGCGTCTGCCGGGAGCGAGGCGCCGAGCGCCTCCTTCGCAAGCAGGAGGCCCGAGCCCGCTGCGACAGGCGTGGGCGCTCCGAGCGGCAGCGCTGGCTCCGTGTCCCTAAACCCCAGCTCTGCGGCAAGGAGCGGCTCTTCCACCTCTCTGCCCAGCTCCGCAAGCGCGCCTGCCAGCAGGCAGCAAAGCAGCGCCACCGGCAGCGCTGACCAGGGCTTGGCCACCGCGTCCCGTCGGCCCACGGCATTCGCCTCCTCCGGTCCTTCCTCCGGCCTGGGCACGACGCGCGCTGGCTGGGGCGCGCCGACGGCAGAGGGGGCGACGCGCAGCCCAGCTCCGAACTCGCCCAGCTCAAAGGCCTCTGCTTCCGTGCGGCCTGGCACCTCCGCGAGCTGGGACACCGCCGGGGCAAGCCGTTCCTCCACGCTGGCTCGCAGTGCGGACACCCAGGCAGCAGCTGTCACCTTGAGTTCCCGCAGCCAGGGAAAGGCCACCGTGGAGCTTGGGGCCGCCTCGTTGTCCCCGGGGAGGCCGGTGCCCGCCACGGCTCCCGCCTCCGCTCCTAGCGGTACCACGGCTCCTGCGGGCAAAGGCGGAAGCGCCACCGCGAACCAGGCGAGCGGCGCCACGGCTGACCTAGACGCCAGGACCTCCCTTTCCCTCCCCACAACATCACCGGCGACGGCATCCACGGCGAAGGCGGAGAGCGGAAAAGTGCGGACGGAGCCTGCGCCCCCTGCCTCGGACGGGCGCTCTGCAGCTACGACAGCGAGCTCCCTCGGAGCGTCTGCCGGGAGCGAGGCGCCGAGCGCCTCCTTCGCAAGCAGGAGGCCCGAGCCCGCTGCGACAGGCGTGGGCGCTCCGAGCGGCAGCGCTGGCTCCGTGTCCCTAAACCCCAGCTCTGCGGCAAGGAGCGGCTCTTCCACCTCTCTGCCCAGCTCCGCAAGCGCGCCTGCCAGCAGGCAGCAAAGCAGCGCCACCGGCAGCGCTGACCAGGGCTTGGCCACCGCGTCCCGTCGGCCCACGGCATTCGCCTCCTCCGGTCCTTCCTCCGGCCTGGGCACGACGCGCGCTGGCTGGGGCGCGCCGACGGCAGAGGGGGCGACGCGCAGCCCAGCTCCGAACTCGCCCAGCTCAAAGGCCTCTGCTTCCGTGCGGCCTGGCACCTCCGCGAGCTGGGACACCGCCGGGGCAAGCCGTTCCTCCACGCTGGCTCGCAGTGCGGACACCCAGGCAGCAGCTGTCACCTTGAGTTCCCGCAGCCAGGGAAAGGCCACCGTGGAGCTTGGGGCCGCCTCGTTGTCCCCGGGGAGGCCGGTGCCCGCCACGGCTCCCGCCTCCGCTCCTAGCGGTACCACGGCTCCTGCGGGCAGAGGCGGAAGCGCCACCGCGAACCAGGCGAGCGGCGCCACGGCTGACCTAGACGCCAGGACCTCCCTTTCCCTCCCCACAACATCACCGGCGACGGCATCCACGGCGAAGGCGGAGAGCAGAAAAGTGCGGACGGAGCCTGCGCCCCCTGCCTCGGACGGGCGCTCTGCAGCTACGACAGCGAGCTCCCTCGGAGCGTCTGCCGGGAGCGAGGCGCCGAGCGCCTCCTTCGCAAGCAGGAGGCCCGAGCCCGCTGCGACAGGCGTGGGCGCTCCGAGCGGCAGCGCTGGCTCCGTGTCCCTAAACCCCAGCTCTGCGGCAAGGAGCGGCTCTTCCACCTCTCTGCCCAGCTCCGCAAGCGCGCCTGCCAGCAGGCAGCAAAGCAGCGCCACCGGCAGCGCTGACCAGGGCTTGGCCACCGCGTCCCGTCGGCCCACGGCATTCGCCTCCTCCGGTCCTTCCTCCGGCCTGGGCACGACGCGCGCTGGCTGGGGCGCGCCGACGGCAGAGGGGGCGACGCGCAGCCCAGCTCCGAACTCGCCCAGCTCAAAGGCCTCTGCTTCCGTGCGGCCTGGCACCTCCGCGAGCTGGGACACCGCCGGGGCAAGCCGTTCCTCCACGCTGGCTCGCAGTGCGGACACCCAGGCAGCAGCTGTCACCTTGAGTTCCCGCAGCCAGGGAAAGGCCACCGTGGAGCTTGGGGCCGCCTCGTTGTCCCCGGGGAGGCCGGTGCCCGCCACGGCTCCCGCCTCCGCTCCTAGCGGTACCACGGCTCCTGCGGGCAAAGGCGGAAGCGCCACCGCGAACCAGGCGAGCGGCGCCACGGCTGACCTAGACGCCAGGACCTCCCTTTCCCTCCCCACAACATCACCGGCGACGGCATCCACGGCGAAGGCGGAGAGCGGAAAAGTGCGGACGGAGCCTGCGCCCCCTGCCTCGGACGGGCGCTCTGCAGCTACGACAGCGAGCTCCCTCGGAGCGTCTGCCGGGAGCGAGGCGCCGAGCGCCTCCTTCGCAAGCAGGAGGCCCGAGCCCGCTGCGACAGGCGTGGGCGCTCCGAGCGGCAGCGCTGGCTCTGTGTCCCTAAACCCCAGCTCTGCGGCAAGGAGCGGCTCTTCCACCTCTCTGCCCAGCTCCGCAAGCGCGCCTGCCAGCAGGCAGCAAAGCAGCGCCACCGGCAGCGCTGACCAGGGCTTGGCCACCGCGTCCCGTCGGCCCACGGCATTCGCCTCCTCCGGTCCTTCCTCCGGCCTGGGCACGACGCGCGCTGGCTGGGGCGCGCCGACGGCAGAGGGGGCGACGCGCAGCCCAGCTCCGAACTCGCCCAGCTCAAAGGCCTCTGCTTCCGTGCGGCCTGGCACCTCCGCGAGCTGGGACACCGCCGGGGCAAGCCGTTCCTCCACGCTGGCTCGCAGTGCGGACACCCAGGCAGCAGCTGTCACCTTGAGTTCCCGCAGCCAGGGAAAGGCCACCGTGGAGCTTGGGGCCGCCTCGTTGTCCCCGGGGAGGCCGGTGCCCGCCACGGCTCCCGCCTCCGCTCCTAGCGGTACCACGGCTCCTGCGGGCAAAGGCGGAAGCGCCACCGCGAACCAGGCGAGCGGCGCCACGGCTGACCTAGACGCCAGGACCTCCCTTTCCCTCCCCACAACATCACCGGCGACGGCATCCACGGCGAAGGCGGAGAGCGGAAAAGTGCGGACGGAGCCTGCGCCCCCTGCCTCGGACGGGCGCTCTGCAGCTACGACAGCGAGCTCCCTCGGAGCGTCTGCCGGGAGCGAGGCGCCGAGCGCCTCCTTCGCAAGCAGGAGGCCCGAGCCCGCTGCGACAGGCGTGGGCGCTCCGAGCGGCAGCGCTGGCTCCGTGTCCCTAAACCCCAGCTCTGCGGCAAGGAGCGGCTCTTCCACCTCTCTGCCCAGCTCCGCAAGCGCGCCTGCCAGCAGGCAGCAAAGCAGCGCCACCGGCAGCGCTGACCAGGGCTTGGCCACCGCGTCCCGTCGGCCCACGGCATTCGCCTCCTCCGGTCCTTCCTCCGGCCTGGGCACGACGCGTGCTGGCTGGGGCGCGCCGACGGCAGAGGGGGCGACGCGCAGCCCAGCTCCGAACTCGCCCAGCTCAAAGGCCTCTGCTTCCGTGCGGCCTGGCACCTCCGCGAGCTGGGACACCGCCGGGGCAAGCCGTTCCTCCACGCTGGCTCGCAGTGCGGACACCCAGGCAGCAGCTGTCACCTTGAGTTCCCGCAGCCAGGGAAAGGCCACCGTGGAGCTTGGGGCTGCCTCGTTGTCCCCGGGGAGGCCGGTGCCCGCCACGGCTCCCGCCTCCGCTCCTAGCGGTACCACGGCTCCTGCGGGCAGAGGCGGAAGCGCCACCGCGAACCAGGCGAGCGGCGCCACGGCTGACCTAGACGCCAGGACCTCCCTTTCCCTCCCCACAACATCACCGGCGACGGCATCCACGGCGAAGGCGGAGAGCGGAAAAGTGCGGACGGAGCCTGCGCCCCCTGCCTCGGACGGGCGCTCTGCAGCTACGACAGCGAGCTCCCTCGGAGCGTCTGCCGGGAGCGAGGCGCCGAGCGCCTCCTTCGCAAGCAGGAGGCCCGAGCCCGCTGCGACAGGCGTGGGCGCTCCGAGCGGCAGCGCTGGCTCCGTGTCCCTAAACCCCAGCTCTGCGGCAAGGAGCGGCTCTTCCACCTCTCTGCCCAGCTCCGCAAGCGCGCCTGCCAGCAGGCAGCAAAGCAGCGCCACCGGCAGCGCTGACCAGGGCTTGGCCACCGCGTCCCGTCGGCCCACGGCATTCGCCTCCTCCGGTCCTTCCTCCGGCCTGGGCACGACGCGCGCTGGCTGGGGCGCGCCGACGGCAGAGGGGGCGACGCGCAGCCCAGCTCCGAACTCGCCCAGCTCAAAGGCCTCTGCTTCCGTGCGGCCTGGCACCTCCGCGAGCTGGGACACCGCCGGGGCAAGCCGTTCCTCCACGCTGGCTCGCAGTGCGGACACCCAGGCAGCAGCTGTCACCTTGAGTTCCCGCAGCCAGGGAAAGGCCACCGTGGAGCTTGGGGCCGCCTCGTTGTCCCCGGGGAGGCCGGTGCCCGCCACGGCTCCCGCCTCCGCTCCTAGCGGTACCACGGCTCCTGCGGGCAAAGGCGGAAGCGCCACCGCGAACCAGGCGAGCGGCGCCACGGCTGACCTAGACGCCAGGACCTCCCTTTCCCTCCCCACAACATCACCGGCGACGGCATCCACGGCGAAGGCGGAGAGCGGAAAAGTGCGGACGGAGCCTGCGCCCCCTGCCTCGGACGGGCGCTCTGCAGCTACGACAGCGAGCTCCCTCGGAGCGTCTGCCGGGAGCGAGGCGCCGAGCGCCTCCTTCGCAAGCAGGAGGCCCGAGCCCGCTGCGACAGGCGTGGGCGCTCCGAGCGGCAGCGCTGGCTCCGTGTCCCTAAACCCCAGCTCTGCGGCAAGGAGCGGCTCTTCCACCTCTCTGCCCAGCTCCGCAAGCGCGCCTGCCAGCAGGCAGCAAAGCAGCGCCACCGGCAGCGCTGACCAGGGCTTGGCCACCGCGTCCCGTCGGCCCACGGCATTCGCCTCCTCCGGTCCTTCCTCCGGCCTGGGCACGACGCGCGCTGGCTGGGGCGCGCCGACGGCAGAGGGGGCGACGCGCAGCCCAGCTCCGAACTCGCCCAGCTCAAAGGCCTCTGCTTCCGTGCGGCCTGGCACCTCCGCGAGCTGGGACACCGCCGGGGCAAGCCGTTCCTCCACGCTGGCTCGCAGTGCGGACACCCAGGCAGCAGCTGTCACCTTGAGTTCCCGCAGCCAGGGAAAGGCCACCGTGGAGCTTGGGGCCGCCTCGTTGTCCCCGGGGAGGCCGGTGCCCGCCACGGCTCCCGCCTCCGCTCCTAGCGGTACCACGGCTCCTGCGGGCAAAGGCGGAAGCGCCACCGCGAACCAGGCGAGCGGCGCCACGGCTGACCTAGACGCCAGGACCTCCCTTTCCCTCCCCACAACATCACCGGCGACGGCATCCACGGCGAAGGCGGAGAGCGGAAAAGTGCGGACGGAGCCTGCGCCCCCTGCCTCAGACGGGCGCTCTGCAGCTACGACAGCGAGCTCCCTCGGAGCGTCTGCCGGGAGCGAGGCGCCGAGCGCCTCCTTCGCAAGCAGGAGGCCCGAGCCCGCTGCGACAGGCGTGGGCGCTCTGAGCGGCAGCGCTGGCTCCGTGTCCCTAAACCCCAGCTCTGCGGCAAGGAGCGGCTCTTCCACCTCTCTGCCCAGCTCCGCAAGCGCGCCTGCCAGCAGGCAGCAAAGCAGCACCACGGCAGCGCTGACCAGGGCTTGGCCACCGCATCCCGTCGGCCCACGGCATTCGCCTCCTCCGGTCCTTCCTCCGGCCTGGGCACGACGCGCGCTGGCTGGGGCGCGCCGACGGCAGAGGGGGCGACGCGCAGCCCAGCTCCGAACTCGCCCAGCTCAAAGGCCTCTGCTTCCGTGCGGCCTGGCACCTCCGCGAGCTGGGACACCGCCGGGGCAAGCCGTTCCTCCACGCTGGCTCGCAGTGCGGACACCCAGGCAGCAGCTGTCACCTTGAGTTCCCGCAGCCAGGGAAAGGCCACCGTGGAGCTTGGGGCCGCCTCGTTGTCCCCGGGGAGGCCGGTGCCCGCCACGGCTCCCGCCTCCGCTCCTAGCGGTACCACGGCTCCTGCGGGCAAAGGCGGAAGCGCCACCGCGAACCAGGCGAGCGGCGCCACGGCTGACCTAGACGCCAGGACCTCCCTTTCCCTCCCCACAACATCACCGGCGACGGCATCCACGGCGAAGGCGGAGAGCGGAAAAGTGCGGACGGAGCCTGCGCCCCCTGCCTCGGACGGGCGCTCTGCAGCTACGACAGCGAGCTCCCTCGGAGCGTCTGCCGGGAGCGAGGCGCCGAGCGCCTCCTTCGCAAGCAGGAGGCCCGAGCCCGCTGCGACAGGCGTGGGCGCTCCGAGCGGCAGCGCTGGCTCCGTGTCCCTAAACCC
Organism: Apteryx mantelli; assembly: GCF_036417845.1. Lineage (NCBI taxonomy): Eukaryota > Metazoa > Chordata > Aves > Apterygiformes > Apterygidae > Apteryx > Apteryx mantelli. The sequence continues at coordinate 18,781 of NW_027118623.1, read as the reverse complement.
CAGCTCTGCGGCAAGGAGCGGCTCTTCCACCTCTCTGCCCAGCTCCGCAAGCGCGCCTGCCAGCAGGCAGCAAAGCAGCGCCACCGGCAGCGCTGACCAGGGCTTGGCCACCGCGTCCCGTCGGCCCACGGCATTCGCCTCCTCCGGTCCTTCCTCCGGCCTGGGCACGACGCGCGCTGGCTGGGGCGCGCCGACGGCAGAGGGGGCGACGCGCAGCCCAGCTCCGAACTCGCCCAGCTCAAAGGCCTCTGCTTCCGTGCGGCCTGGCACCTCCGCGAGCTGGGACACCGCCGGGGCAAGCCGTTCCTCCACGCTGGCTCGCAGTGCGGACACCCAGGCAGCAGCTGTCACCTTGAGTTCCCGCAGCCAGGGAAAGGCCACCGTGGAGCTTGGGGCCGCCTCGTTGTCCCCGGGGAGGCCAGTGCCCGCCACGGCTCCCGCCTCCGCTCCTAGCGGTACCACGGCTCCTGCGGGCAAAGGCGGAAGCGCCACCGCGAACCAGGCGAGCGGCGCCACGGCTGACCTAGACGCCAGGACCTCCCTTTCCCTCCCCACAACATCACCGGCGACGGCATCCACGGCGAAGGCGGAGAGCGGAAAAGTGCGGACGGAGCCTGCGCCCCCTGCCTCGGACGGGCGCTCTGCAGCTACGACAGCGAGCTCCCTCGGAGCGTCTGCCGGGAGCGAGGCGCCGAGCGCCTCCTTCGCAAGCAGGAGGCCCGAGCCCGCTGCGACAGGCGTGGGCGCTCCGAGCGGCAGCGCTGGCTCCGTGTCCCTAAACCCCAGCTCTGCGGCAAGGAGCGGCTCTTCCACCTCTCTGCCCAGCTCCGCAAGCGCGCCTGCCAGCAGGCAGCAAAGCAGCGCCACCGGCAGCGCTGACCAGGGCTTGGCCACCGCGTCCCGTCGGCCCACGGCATTCGCCTCCTCCGGTCCTTCCTCCGGCCTGGGCACGACGCGCGCTGGCTGGGGCGCGCCGACGGCAGAGGGGGCGACGCGCAGCCCAGCTCCGAACTCGCCCAGCTCAAAGGCCTCTGCTTCCGTGCGGCCTGGCACCTCCGCGAGCTGGGACACCGCCGGGGCAAGCCGTTCCTCCACGCTGGCTCGCAGTGCGGACACCCAGGCAGCAGCTGTCACCTTGAGTTCCCGCAGCCAGGGAAAGGCCACCGTGGAGCTTGGGGCCGCCTCGTTGTCCCCGGGGAGGCCGGTGCCCGCCACGGCTCCCGCCTCCGCTCCTAGCGGTACCACGGCTCCTGCGGGCAAAGGCGGAAGCGCCACCGCGAACCAGGCGAGCGGCGCCACGGCTGACCTAGACGCCAGGACCTCCCTTTCCCTCCCCACAACATCACGGCGACGGCATCCACGGCGAAGGCGGAGAGCGGAAAAGTGCGGACGGAGCCTGCGCCCCCTGCCTCGGACGGGCGCTCTGCAGCTACGACAGCGAGCTCCCTCGGAGCGTCTGCCGGGAGCGAGGCGCCGAGCGCCTCCTTCGCAAGCAGGAGGCCCGAGCCCGCTGCGACAGGCGTGGGCGCTCCGAGCGGCAGCGCTGGCTCCGTGTCCCTAAACCCCAGCTCTGCGGCAAGGAGCGGCTCTTCCACCTCTCTGCCCAGCTCCGCAAGCGCGCCTGCCAGCAGGCAGCAAAGCAGCGCCACCGGCAGCGCTGACCAGGGCTTGGCCACCGCGTCCCGTCGGCCCACGGCATTCGCCTCCTCCGGTCCTTCCTCCGGCCTGGGCACGACGCGCGCTGGCTGGGGCGCGCCGACGGCAGAGGGGGCGACGCGCAGCCCAGCTCCGAACTCGCCCAGCTCAAAGGCCTCTGCTTCCGTGCGGCCTGGCACCTCCGCGAGCTGGGACACCGCCGGGGCAAGCCGTTCCTCCACGCTGGCTCGCAGTGCGGACACCCAGGCAGCAGCTGTCACCTTGAGTTCCCGCAGCCAGGGAAAGGCCACCGTGGAGCTTGGGGCCGCCTCGTTGTCCCCGGGGAGGCCGGTGCCCGCCACGGCTCCCGCCTCCGCTCCTAGCGGTACCACGGCTCGTGCGGGCAAAGGCGGAAGCGCCACCGCGAACCAGGCGAGCGGCGCCACGGCTGACCTAGACGCCAGGACCTCCCTTTCCCTCCCCACAACATCACCGGCGACGGCATCCACGGCGAAGGCGGAGAGCGGAAAAGTGCGGACGGAGCCTGCGCCCCCTGCCTCGGACGGGCGCTCTGCAGCTACGACAGCGAGCTCCCTCGGAGCGTCTGCCGGGAGCGAGGCGCCGAGCGCCTCCTTCGCAAGCAGGAGGCCCGAGCCCGCTGCGACAGGCGTGGGCGCTCCGAGCGGCAGCGCTGGCTCCGTGTCCCTAAACCCCAGCTCTGCGGCAAGGAGCGGCTCTTCCACCTCTCTGCCCAGCTCCGCAAGCGCGCCTGCCAGCAGGCAGCAAAGCAGCGCCACGCAGCGCTGACCAGGGCTTGGCCACCGCGTCCCGTCGGCCCACGGCATTCGCCTCCTCGGTCCTTCCTCCGGCCTGGCACGACGCGCGCTGGCTGGGGCGCGCCGACGGCAGAGGGGGCGACGCGCAGCCCAGCTCCGAACTCGCCCAGCTCAAAGGCCTCTGCTTCGTGCGGCCTGGCACCTCCGCGAGCTGGGACACCGCCGGGGCAAGCCGTTCCTCCACGCTGGCTCGCAGTGCGGACACCCAGGCAGCAGCTGTCACCTTGAGTTCCCGCAGCCAGGGAAAGGCCACCGTGGAGCTTGGGGCCGCCTCGTTGTCCCCCGGGGAGGCCGGTGCCCGCCACGGCTCCCGCCTCCGCTCCTAGCGGTACCACGGCTCCTGCGGGCAGAGGCGGAAGCGCCACCGCGAACCAGGCGAGCGGCGCCACGGCTGACCTAGACGCCAGGACCTCCCTTTCCCTCCCCACAACATCACCGGCGACGGCATCCACGGCGAAGGCGGAGAGCGGAAAAGTGCGGACGGAGCCTGCGCCCCCTGCCTCGGACGGGCGCTCTGCAGCTACGACAGCGAGCTCCCTCGGAGCGTCTGCCGGGAGCGAGGCGCCGAGCGCCTCCTTCGCAAGCAGGAGGCCCGAGCCCGCTGCGACAGGCGTGGGCGCTCCGAGCGGCAGCGCTGGCTCCGTGTCCCTAAACCCCAGCTCTGCGGCAAGGAGCGGCTCTTCCACCTCTCTGCCCAGCTCCGCAAGCGCGCCTGCCAGCAGGCAGCAAAGCAGCGCCACCGGCAGCGCTGACCAGGGCTTGGCCACCGCGTCCCGTCGGCCCACGGCATTCGCCTCCTCCGGTCCTTCCTCCGGCCTGGGCACGACACGCGCTGGCTGGGGCGCGCCGACGGCAGAGGGGGCGACGCGCAGCCCAGCTCCGAACTCGCCCAGCTCAAAGGCCTCTGCTTCCGTGCGGCCTGGCACCTCCGCGAGCTGGGACACCGCCGGGGCAAGCCGTTCCTCCACGCTGGCTCGCAGTGCGGACACCCAGGCAGCAGCTGTCACCTTGAGTTCCCGCAGCCAGGGAAAGGCCACCGTGGAGCTTGGGGCCGCCTCGTTGTCCCCGGGGAGGCCGGTGCCCGCCACGGCTCCCGCCTCCGCTCCTAGCGGTACCACGGCTCCTGCGGGCAAAGGCGGAAGCGCCACCGCGAACCAGGCGAGCGGCGCCACGGCTGACCTAGACGCCAGGACCTCCCTTTCCCTCCCCACAACATCACCGGCGACGGCATCCACGGCGAAGGCGGAGAGCGGAAAAGTGCGGACGGAGCCTGCGCCCCCTGCCTCGGACGGGCGCTCTGCAGCTACGACAGCGAGCTCCCTCGGAGCGTCTGCCGGGAGCGAGGCGCCGAGCGCCTCCTTCGCAAGCAGGAGGCCCGAGCCCGCTGCGACAGGCGTGGGCGCTCCGAGCGGCAGCGCTGGCTCCGTGTCCCTAAACCCCAGCTCTGCGGCAAGGAGCGGCTCTTCCACCTCTCTGCCCAGCTCCGCAAGCGCGCCTGCCAGCAGGCAGCAAAGCAGCGCCACCGGCAGCGCTGACCAGGGCTTGGCCACCGCGTCCCGTCGGCCCACGGCATTCGCCTCCTCCGGTCCTTCCTCCGGCCTGGGCACGACGCGCGCTGGCTGGGGCGCGCTGACGGCAGAGGGGGCGACGCGCAGCCCAGCTCCGAACTCGCCCAGCTCAAAGGCCTCTGCTTCCGTGCGGCCTGGCACCTCCGCGAGCTGGGACACCGCCGGGGCAAGCCGTTCCTCCACGCTGGCTCGCAGTGCGGACACCCAGGCAGCAGCTGTCACCTTGAGTTCCCGCAGCCAGGGAAAGGCCACCGTGGAGCTTGGGGCCGCCTCGTTGTCCCCGGGGAGGCCGGTGCCCGCCACGGCTCCCGCCTCCGCTCCTAGCGGTACCACGGCTCCTGCGGGCAAAGGCGGAAGCGCCACCGCGAACCAGGCGAGCGGCGCCACGGCTGACCTAGACGCCAGGACCTCCCTTTCCCTCCCCACAACATCACCGGCGACGGCATCCACGGCGAAGGCGGAGAGCGGAAAAGTGCGGACGGAGCCTGCGCCCCCTGCCTCAGACGGGCGCTCTGCAGCTACGACAGCGAGCTCCCTCGGAGCGTCTGCCGGGAGCGAGGCGCCGAGCGCCTCCTTCGCAAGCAGGAGGCCCGAGCCCGCTGCGACAGGCGTGGGCGCTCTGAGCGGCAGCGCTGGCTCCGTGTCCCTAAACCCCAGCTCTGCGGCAAGGAGCGGCTCTTCCACCTCTCTGCCCAGCTCCGCAAGCGCGCCTGCCAGCAGGCAGCAAAGCAGCACCACCGGCAGCGCTGACCAGGGCTTGGCCACCGCATCCCGTCGGCCCACGGCATTCGCCTCCTCCGGTCCTTCCTCCGGCCTGGGCACGACGCGCGCTGGCTGGGGCGCGCCGACGGCAGAGGGGGGCGACGCGCAGCCCAGCTCCGAACTCGCCCAGCTCAAAGGCCTCTGCTTCCGTGCGGCCTGGCACCTCCGCGAGCTGGGACACCGCCGGGGCAAGCCGTTCCTCCACGCTGGCTCGCAGTGCGGACACCCAGGCAGCAGCTGTCACCTTGAGTTCCCGCAGCCAGGGAAAGGCCACCGTGGAGCTTGGGGCCGCCTCGTTGTCCCCGGGGAGGCCGGTGCCCGCCACGGCTCCCGCCTCCGCTCCTAGCGGTACCACGGCTCCTGCGGGCAAAGGCGGAAGCGCCACCGCGAACCAGGCGAGCGGCGCCACGGCTGACCTAGACGCCAGGACCTCCCTTTCCCTCCCCACAACATCACCGGCGACGGCATCCACGGCGAAGGCGGAGAGCGGAAAAGTGCGGACGGAGCCTGCGCCCCCTGCCTCGGACGGGCGCTCTGCAGCTACGACAGCGAGCTCCCTCGGAGCGTCTGCCGGGAGCGAGGCGCCGAGCGCCTCCTTCGCAAGCAGGAGGCCCGAGCCCGCTGCGACAGGCGTGGGCGCTCCAAGCGGCAGCGCTGGCTCCGTGTCCCTAAACCCCAGCTCTGCGGCAAGGAGCGGCTCTTCCACCTCTCTGCCCAGCTCCGCAAGCGCGCCTGCCAGCAGGCAGCAAAGCAGCGCCACCGGCAGCGCTGACCAGGGCTTGGCCACCGCGTCCCGTCGGCCCACGGCATTCGCCTCCTCCGGTCCTTCCTCCGGCCTGGGCACGACGCGCGCTGGCTGGGGCGCGCCGACGGCAGAGGGGGCGACGCGCAGCCCAGCTCCGAACTCGCCCAGCTCAAAGGCCTCTGCTTCCGTGCGGCCTGGCACCTCCGCGAGCTGGGACACCGCCGGGGCAAGCCGTTCCTCCACGCTGGCTCGCAGTGCGGACACCCAGGCAGCAGCTGTCACCTTGAGTTCCCGCAGCCAGGGAAAGGCCACCGTGGAGCTTGGGGCCGCCTCGTTGTCCCCGGGGAGGCCGGTGCCCGCCACGGCTCCCGCCTCCGCTCCTAGCGGTACCACGGCTCCTGCGGGCAAAGGCGGAAGCGCCACCGCGAACCAGGCGAGCGGCGCCACGGCTGACCTAGACGCCAGGACCTCCCTTTCCCTCCCCACAACATCACCGGCGACGGCATCCACGGCGAAGGCGGAGAGCGGAAAAGTGCGGACGGAGCCTGCGCCCCCTGCCTCGGACGGGCGCTCTGCAGCTACGACAGCGAGCTCCCTCGGAGCGTCTGCCGGGAGCGAGGCGCCGAGCGCCTCCTTCGCAAGCAGGAGGCCCGAGCCCGCTGCGACAGGCGTGGGCGCTCCGAGCGGCAGCGCTGGCTCCGTGTCCCTAAACCCCAGCTCTGCGGCAAGGAGCGGCTCTTCCACCTCTCTGCCCAGCTCCGCAAGCGCGCCTGCCAGCAGGCAGCAAAGCAGCGCCACCGGCAGCGCTGACCAGGGCTTGGCCACCGCGTCCCGTCGGCCCACGGCATTCGCCTCCTCCGGTCCTTCCTCCGGCCTGGGCACGACGCGCGCTGGCTGGGGCGCGCCGACGGCAGAGGGGGCGACGCGCAGCCCAGCTCCGAACTCGCCCAGCTCAAAGGCCTCTGCTTCCGTGCGGCCTGGCACCTCCGCGAGCTGGGACACCGCCGGGGCAAGCCGTTCCTCCACGCTGGCTCGCAGTGCGGACACCCAGGCAGCAGCTGTCACCTTGAGTTCCCGCAGCCAGGGAAAGGCCACCGTGGAGCTTGGGGCCGCCTCGTTGTCCCCGGGGAGGCCAGTGCCCGCCACGGCTCCCGCCTCCGCTCCTAGCGGTACCACGGCTCCTGCGGGCAAAGGCGGAAGCGCCACCGCGAACCAGGCGAGCGGCGCCACGGCTGACCTAGACGCCAGGACCTCCCTTTCCCTCCCCACAACATCACCGGCGACGGCATCCACGGCGAAGGCGGAGAGCGGAAAAGTGCGGACGGAGCCTGCGCCCCCTGCCTCGGACGGGCGCTCTGCAGCTACGACAGCGAGCTCCCTCGGAGCGTCTGCCGGGAGCGAGGCGCCGAGCGCCTCCTTCGCAAGCAGGAGGCCCGAGCCCGCTGCGACAGGCGTGGGCGCTCCGAGCGGCAGCGCTGGCTCCGTGTCCCTAAACCCCAGCTCTGCGGCAAGGAGCGGCTCTTCCACCTCTCTGCCCAGCTCTGCAAGCGCGCCTGCCAGCAGGCAGCAAAGCAGCGCCACCGGCAGCGCTGACCAGGGCTTGGCCACCGCGTCCCGTCGGCCCACGGCATTCGCCTCCTCCGGTCCTTCCTCCGGCCTGGGCACGACGCGCGCTGGCTGGGGCGCGCCGACGGCAGAGGGGGCGACGCGCAGCCCAGCTCCGAACTCGCCCAGCTCAAAGGCCTCTGCTTCCGTGCGGCCTGGCACCTCCGCGAGCTGGGACACCGCCGGGGCAAGCCGTTCCTCCACGCTGGCTCGCAGTGCGGACACCCAGGCAGCAGCTGTCACCTTGAGTTCCCGCAGCCAGGGAAAGGCCACCGTGGAGCTTGGGGCCGCCTCGTTGTCCCCGGGGAGGCCGGTGCCCGCCACGGCTCCCGCCTCCGCTCCTAGCGGTACCACGGCTCCTGCGGGCAAAGGCGGAAGCGCCACCGCGAACCAGGCGAGCGGCGCCACGGCTGACCTAGACGCCAGGACCTCCCTTTCCCTCCCCACAACATCACCGGCGACGGCATCCACGGCGAAGGCGGAGAGCGGAAAAGTGCGGACGGAGCCTGCGCCCCCTGCCTCGGACGGGCGCTCTGCAGCTACGACAGCGAGCTCCCTCGGAGCGTCTGCCGGGAGCGAGGCGCCGAGCGCCTCCTTCGCAAGCAGGAGGCCCGAGCCCGCTGCGACAGGCGTGGGCGCTCCGAGCGGCAGCGCTGGCTCCGTGTCCCTAAACCCCAGCTCTGCGGCAAGGAGCGGCTCTTCCACCTCTCTGCCCAGCTCCGCAAGCGCGCCTGCCAGCAGGCAGCAAAGCAGCGCCACCGGCAGCGCTGACCAGGGCTTGGCCACCGCGTCCCGTCGGCCCACGGCATTCGCCTCCTCCGGTCCTTCCTCCGGCCTGGGCACGACGCGCGCTGGCTGGGGCGCGCCGACGGCAGAGGGGGCGACGCGCAGCCCAGCTCCGAACTCGCCCAGCTCAAAGGCCTCTGCTTCCGTGCGGCCTGGCACCTCCGCGAGCTGGGACACCGCCGGGGCAAGCCGTTCCTCCACGCTGGCTCGCAGTGCGGACACCCAGGCAGCAGCTGTCACCTTGAGTTCCCGCAGCCAGGGAAAGGCCACCGTGGAGCTTGGGGCCGCCTCGTTGTCCCCGGGGAGGCCGGTGCCCGCCACGGCTCCCGCCTCCGCTCCTAGCGGTACCACGGCTCGTGCGGGCAAAGGCGGAAGCGCCACCGCGAACCAGGCGAGCGGCGCCACGGCTGACCTAGACGCCAGGACCTCCCTTTCCCTCCCCACAACATCACCGGCGACGGCATCCACGGCGAAGGCGGAGAGCGGAAAAGTGCGGACGGAGCCTGCGCCCCCTGCCTCGGACGGGCGCTCTGCAGCTACGACAGCGAGCTCCCTCGGAGCGTCTGCCGGGAGCGAGGCGCCGAGCGCCTCCTTCGCAAGCAGGAGGCCCGAGCCCGCTGCGACAGGCGTGGGCGCTCCGAGCGGCAGCGCTGGCTCCGTGTCCCTAAACCCCAGCTCTGCGGCAAGGAGCGGCTCTTCCACCTCTCTGCCCAGCTCCGCAAGCGCGCCTGCCAGCAGGCAGCAAAGCAGCGCCACCGGCAGCGCTGACCAGGGCTTGGCCACCGCGTCCCGTCGGCCCACGGCATTCGCCTCCTCCGGTCCTTCCTCCGGCCTGGGCACGACGCGCGCTGGCTGGGGCGCGCCGACGGCAGAGGGGGCGACGCGCAGCCCAGCTCCGAACTCGCCCAGCTCAAAGGCCTCTGCTTCCGTGCGGCCTGGCACCTCCGCGAGCTGGGACACCGCCGGGGCAAGCCGTTCCTCCACGCTGGCTCGCAGTGCGGACACCCAGGCAGCAGCTGTCACCTTGAGTTCCCGCAGCCAGGGAAAGGCCACCGTGGAGCTTGGGGCCGCCTCGTTGTCCCCGGGGAGGCCGGTGCCCGCCACGGCTCCCGCCTCCGCTCCTAGCGGTACCACGGCTCCTGCGGGCAGAGGCGGAAGCGCCACCGCGAACCAGGCGAGCGGCGCCACGGCTGACCTAGACGCCAGGACCTCCCTTTCCCTCCCCACAACATCACCGGCGACGGCATCCACGGCGAAGGCGGAGAGCGGAAAAGTGCGGACGGAGCCTGCGCCCCCTGCCTCGGACGGGCGCTCTGCAGCTACGACAGCGAGCTCCCTCGGAGCGTCTGCCGGGAGCGAGGCGCCGAGCGCCTCCTTCGCAAGCAGGAGGCCCGAGCCCGCTGCGACAGGCGTGGGCGCTCCGAGCGGCAGCGCTGGCTCCGTGTCCCTAAACCCCAGCTCTGCGGCAAGGAGCGGCTCTTCCACCTCTCTGCCCAGCTCCGCAAGCGCGCCTGCCAGCAGGCAGCAAAGCAGCGCCACCGGCAGCGCTGACCAGGGCTTGGCCACCGCGTCCCGTCGGCCCACGGCATTCGCCTCCTCCGGTCCTTCCTCCGGCCTGGGCACGACGCGTGCTGGCTGGGGCGCGCCGACGGCAGAGGGGGCGACGCGCAGCCCAGCTCCGAACTCGCCCAGCTCAAAGGCCTCTGCTTCCGTGCGGCCTGGCACCTCCGCGAGCTGGGACACCGCCGGGGCAAGCCGTTCCTCCACGCTGGCTCGCAGTGCGGACACCCAGGCAGCAGCTGTCACCTTGAGTTCCCGCAGCCAGGGAAAGGCCACCGTGGAGCTTGGGGCTGCCTCGTTGTCCCCGGGGAGGCCGGTGCCCGCCACGGCTCCCGCCTCCGCTCCTAGCGGTACCACGGCTCCTGCGGGCAGAGGCGGAAGCGCCACCGCGAACCAGGCGAGCGGCGCCACGGCTGACCTAGACGCCAGGACCTCCCTTTCCCTCCCCACAACATCACCGGCGACGGCATCCACGGCGAAGGCGGAGAGCGGAAAAGTGCGGACGGAGCCTGCGCCCCCTGCCTCGGACGGGCGCTCTGCAGCTACGACAGCGAGCTCCCTCGGAGCGTCTGCCGGGAGCGAGGCGCCGAGCGCCTCCTTCGCAAGCAGGAGGCCCGAGCCCGCTGCGACAGGCGTGGGCGCTCCGAGCGGCAGCGCTGGCTCCGTGTCCCTAAACCCCAGCTCTGCGGCAAGGAGCGGCTCTTCCACCTCTCTGCCCAGCTCCGCAAGCGCGCCTGCCAGCAGGCAGCAAAGCAGCGCCACCGGCAGCGCTGACCAGGGCTTGGCCACCGCGTCCCGTCGGCCCACGGCATTCGCCTCCTCCGGTCCTTCCTCCGGCCTGGGCACGACACGCGCTGGCTGGGGCGCGCCGACGGCAGAGGGGGCGACGCGCAGCCCAGCTCCGAACTCGCCCAGCTCAAAGGCCTCTGCTTCCGTGCGGCCTGGCACCTCCGCGAGCTGGGACACCGCCGGGGCAAGCCGTTCCTCCACGCTGGCTCGCAGTGCGGACACCCAGGCAGCAGCTGTCACCTTGAGTTCCCGCAGCCAGGGAAAGGCCACCGTGGAGCTTGGGGCCGCCTCGTTGTCCCCGGGGAGGCCGGTGCCCGCCACGGCTCCCGCCTCCGCTCCTAGCGGTACCACGGCTCCTGCGGGCAAAGGCGGAAGCGCCACCGCGAACCAGGCGAGCGGCGCCACGGCTGACCTAGACGCCAGGACCTCCCTTTCCCTCCCCACAACATCACCGGCGACGGCATCCACGGCGAAGGCGGAGAGCGGAAAAGTGCGGACGGAGCCTGCGCCCCCTGCCTCGGACGGGCGCTCTGCAGCTACGACAGCGAGCTCCCTCGGAGCGTCTGCCGGGAGCGAGGCGCCGAGCGCCTCCTTCGCAAGCAGGAGGCCCGAGCCCGCTGCGACAGGCGTGGGCGCTCCGAGCGGCAGCGCTGGCTCCGTGTCCCTAAACCCCAGCTCTGCGGCAAGGAGCGGCTCTTCCACCTCTCTGCCCAGCTCCGCAAGCGCGCCTGCCAGCAGGCAGCAAAGCAGCGCCACCGGCAGCGCTGACCAGGGCTTGGCCACCGCGTCCCGTCGGCCCACGGCATTCGCCTCCTCCGGTCCTTCCTCCGGCCTGGGCACGACGCGCGCTGGCTGGGGCGCGCTGACGGCAGAGGGGGCGACGCGCAGCCCAGCTCCGAACTCGCCCAGCTCAAAGGCCTCTGCTTCCGTGCGGCCTGGCACCTCCGCGAGCTGGGACACCGCCGGGGCAAGCCGTTCCTCCACGCTGGCTCGCAGTGCGGACACCCAGGCAGCAGCTGTCACCTTGAGTTCCCGCAGCCAGGGAAAGGCCACCGTGGAGCTTGGGGCCGCCTCGTTGTCCCCGGGGAGGCCGGTGCCCGCCACGGCTCCCGCCTCCGCTCCTAGCGGTACCACGGCTCCTGCGGGCAAAGGCGGAAGCGCCACCGCGAACCAGGCGAGCGGCGCCACGGCTGACCTAGACGCCAGGACCTCCCTTTCCCTCCCCACAACATCACCGGCGACGGCATCCACGGCGAAGGCGGAGAGCGGAAAAGTGCGGACGGAGCCTGCGCCCCCTGCCTCAGACGGGCGCTCTGCAGCTACGACAGCGAGCTCCCTCGGAGCGTCTGCCGGGAGCGAGGCGCCGAGCGCCTCCTTCGCAAGCAGGAGGCCCGAGCCCGCTGCGACAGGCGTGGGCGCTCTGAGCGGCAGCGCTGGCTCCGTGTCCCTAAACCCCAGCTCTGCGGCAAGGAGCGGCTCTTCCACCTCTCTGCCCAGCTCCGCAAGCGCGCCTGCCAGCAGGCAGCAAAGCAGCACCACCGGCAGCGCTGACCAGGGCTTGGCCACCGCATCCCGTCGGCCCACGGCATTCGCCTCCTCCGGTCCTTCCTCCGGCCTGGGCACGACGCGCGCTGGCTGGGGCGCGCCGACGGCAGAGGGGGGCGACGCGCAGCCCAGCTCCGAACTCGCCCAGCTCAAAGGCCTCTGCTTCCGTGCGGCCTGGCACCTCCGCGAGCTGGGACACCGCCGGGGCAAGCCGTTCCTCCACGCTGGCTCGCAGTGCGGACACCCAGGCAGCAGCTGTCACCTTGAGTTCCCGCAGCCAGGGAAAGGCCACCGTGGAGCTTGGGGCCGCCTCGTTGTCCCCGGGGAGGCCGGTGCCCGCCACGGCTCCCGCCTCCGCTCCTAGCGGTACCACGGCTCCTGCGGGCAAAGGCGGAAGCGCCACCGCGAACCAGGCGAGCGGCGCCACGGCTGACCTAGACGCCAGGACCTCCCTTTCCCTCCCCACAACATCACCGGCGACGGCATCCACGGCGAAGGCGGAGAGCGGAAAAGTGCGGACGGAGCCTGCGCCCCCTGCCTCGGACGGGCGCTCTGCAGCTACGACAGCGAGCTCCCTCGGAGCGTCTGCCGGGAGCGAGGCGCCGAGCGCCTCCTTCGCAAGCAGGAGGCCCGAGCCCGCTGCGACAGGCGTGGGCGCTCCGAGCGGCAGCGCTGGCTCCGTGTCCCTAAACCCCAGCTCTGCGGCAAGGAGCGGCTCTTCCACCTCTCTGCCCAGCTCCGCAAGCGCGCCTGCCAGCAGGCAGCAAAGCAGCGCCACCGGCAGCGCTGACCAGGGCTTGGCCACCGCGTCCCGTCGGCCCACGGCATTCGCCTCCTCCGGTCCTTCCTCCGGCCTGGGCACGACGCGCGCTGGCTGGGGCGCGCCGACGGCAGAGGGGGCGACGCGCAGCCCAGCTCCGAACTCGCCCAGCTCAAAGGCCTCTGCTTCCGTGCGGCCTGGCACCTCCGCGAGCTGGGACACCGCCGGGGCAAGCCGTTCCTCCACGCTGGCTCGCAGTGCGGACACCCAGGCAGCAGCTGTCACCTTGAGTTCCCGCAGCCAGGGAAAGGCCACCGTGGAGCTTGGGGCCGCCTCGTTGTCCCCGGGGAGGCCGGTGCCCGCCACGGCTCCCGCCTCCGCTCCTAGCGGTACCACGGCTCCTGCGGGCAGAGGCGGAAGCGCCACCGCGAACCAGGCGAGCGGCGCCACGGCTGACCTAGACGCCAGGACCTCCCTTTCCCTCCCCACAACATCACCGGCGACGGCATCCACGGCGAAGGCGGAGAGCGGAAAAGTGCGGACGGAGCCTGCGCCCCCTGCCTCGGACGGGCGCTCTGCAGCTACGACAGCGAGCTCCCTCGGAGCGTCTGCCGGGAGCGAGGCGCCGAGCGCCTCCTTCGCAAGCAGGAGGCCCGAGCCCGCTGCGACAGGCGTGGGCGCTCCGAGCGGCAGCGCTGGCTCCGTGTCCCTAAACCCCAGCTCTGCGGCAAGGAGCGGCTCTTCCACCTCTCTGCCCAGCTCCGCAAGCGCGCCTGCCAGCAGGCAGCAAAGCAGCGCCACCGGCAGCGCTGACCAGGGCTTGGCCACCGCGTCCCGTCGGCCCACGGCATTCGCCTCCTCCGGTCCTTCCTCCGGCCTGGGCACGACGCGCGCTGGCTGGGGCGCGCCGACGGCAGAGGGGGCGACGCGCAGCCCAGCTCCGAACTCGCCCAGCTCAAAGGCCTCTGCTTCCGTGCGGCCTGGCACCTCCGCGAGCTGGGACACCGCCGGGGCAAGCCGTTCCTCCACGCTGGCTCGCAGTGCGGACACCCAGGCAGCAGCTGTCACCTTGAGTTCCCGCAGCCAGGGAAAGGCCACCGTGGAGCTTGGGGCCGCCTCGTTGTCCCCGGGGAGGCCGGTGCCCGCCACGGCTCCCGCCTCCGCTCCTAGCGGTACCACGGCTCCTGCGGGCAAAGGCGGAAGCGCCACCGCGAACCAGGCGAGCGGCGCCACGGCTGACCTAGACGCCAGGACCTCCCTTTCCCTCCCCACAACATCACCGGCGACGGCATCCACGGCGAAGGCGGAGAGCGGAAAAGTGCGGACGGAGCCTGCGCCCCCTGCCTCGGACGGGCGCTCTGCAGCTACGACAGCGAGCTCCCTCGGAGCGTCTGCCGGGAGCGAGGCGCCGAGCGCCTCCTTCGCAAGCAGGAGGCCCGAGCCCGCTGCGACAGGCGTGGGCGCTCCAAGCGGCAGCGCTGGCTCCGTGTCCCTAAACCCCAGCTCTGCGGCAAGGAGCGGCTCTTCCACCTCTCTGCCCAGCTCCGCAAGCGCGCCTGCCAGCAGGCAGCAAAGCAGCGCCACCGGCAGCGCTGACCAGGGCTTGGCCACCGCGTCCCGTCGGCCCACGGCATTCGCCTCCTCCGGTCCTTCCTCCGGCCTGGGCACGACGCGCGCTGGCTGGGGCGCGCCGACGGCAGAGGGGGCGACGCGCAGCCCAGCTCCGAACTCGCCCAGCTCAAAGGCCTCTGCTTCCGTGCGGCCTGGCACCTCCGCGAGCTGGGACACCGCCGGGGCAAGCCGTTCCTCCACGCTGGCTCGCAGTGCGGACACCCAGGCAGCAGCTGTCACCTTGAGTTCCCGCAGCCAGGGAAAGGCCACCGTGGAGCTTGGGGCCGCCTCGTTGTCCCCGGGGAGGCCGGTGCCCGCCACGGCTCCCGCCTCCGCTCCTAGCGGTACCACGGCTCCTGCGGGCAAAGGCGGAAGCGCCACCGCGAACCAGGCGAGCGGCGCCACGGCTGACCTAGACGCCAGGACCTCCCTTTCCCTCCCCACAACATCACCGGCGACGGCATCCACGGCGAAGGCGGAGAGCGGAAAAGTGCGGACGGAGCCTGCGCCCCCTGCCTCGGACGGGCGCTCTGCAGCTACGACAGCGAGCTCCCTCGGAGCGTCTGCCGGGAGCGAGGCGCCGAGCGCCTCCTTCGCAAGCAGGAGGCCCGAGCCCGCTGCGACAGGCGTGGGCGCTCCGAGCGGCAGCGCTGGCTCCGTGTCCCTAAACCCCAGCTCTGCGGCAAGGAGCGGCTCTTCCACCTCTCTGCCCAGCTCCGCAAGCGCGCCTGCCAGCAGGCAGCAAAGCAGCGCCACCGGCAGCGCTGACCAGGGCTTGGCCACCGCGTCCCGTCGGCCCACGGCATTCGCCTCCTCCGGTCCTTCCTCCGGCCTGGGCACGACGCGCGCTGGCTGGGGCGCGCTGACGGCAGAGGGGGCGACGCGCAGCCCAGCTCCGAACTCGCCCAGCTCAAAGGCCTCTGCTTCCGTGCGGCCTGGCACCTCCGCGAGCTGGGACACCGCCGGGGCAAGCCGTTCCTCCACGCTGGCTCGCAGTGCGGACACCCAGGCAGCAGCTGTCACCTTGAGTTCCCGCAGCCAGGGAAAGGCCACCGTGGAGCTTGGGGCCGCCTCGTTGTCCCCGGGGAGGCCGGTGCCCGCCACGGCTCCCGCCTCCGCTCCTAGCGGTACCACGGCTCCTGCGGGCAAAGGCGGAAGCGCCACCGCGAACCAGGCGAGCGGCGCCACGGCTGACCTAGACGCCAGGACCTCCCTTTCCCTCCCCACAACATCACCGGCGACGGCATCCACGGCGAAGGCGGAGAGCGGAAAAGTGCGGACGGAGCCTGCGCCCCCTGCCTCGGACGGGCGCTCTGCAGCTACGACAGCGAGCTCCCTCGGAGCGTCTGCCGGGAGCGAGGCGCCGAGCGCCTCCTTCGCAAGCAGGAGGCCCGAGCCCGCTGCGACAGGCGTGGGCGCTCCGAGCGGCAGCGCTGGCTCTGTGTCCCTAAACCCCAGCTCTGCGGCAAGGAGCGGCTCTTCCACCTCTCTGCCCAGCTCCGCAAGCGCGCCTGCCAGCAGGCAGCAAAGCAGCGCCACCGGCAGCGCTGACCAGGGCTTGGCCACCGCGTCCCGTCGGCCCACGGCATTCGCCTCCTCCGGTCCTTCCTCCGGCCTGGGCACGACGCGCGCTGGCTGGGGCGCGCCGACGGCAGAGGGGGCGACGCGCAGCCCAGCTCCGAACTCGCCCAGCTCAAAGGCCTCTGCTTCCGTGCGGCCTGGCACCTCCGCGAGCTGGGACACCGCCGGGGCAAGCCGTTCCTCCACGCTGGCTCGCAGTGCGGACACCCAGGCAGCAGCTGTCACCTTGAGTTCCCGCAGCCAGGGAAAGGCCACCGTGGAGCTTGGGGCCGCCTCGTTGTCCCCGGGGAGGCCGGTGCCCGCCACGGCTCCCGCCTCCGCTCCTAGCGGTACCACGGCTCCTGCGGGCAAAGGCGGAAGCGCCACCGCGAACCAGGCGAGCGGCGCCACGGCTGACCTAGACGCCAGGACCTCCCTTTCCCTCCCCACAACATCACCGGCGACGGCATCCACGGCGAAGGCGGAGAGCGGAAAAGTGCGGACGGAGCCTGCGCCCCCTGCCTCGGACGGGCGCTCTGCAGCTACGACAGCGAGCTCCCTCGGAGCGTCTGCCGGGAGCGAGGCGCCGAGCGCCTCCTTCGCAAGCAGGAGGCCCGAGCCCGCTGCGACAGGCGTGGGCGCTCCGAGCGGCAGCGCTGGCTCCGTGTCCCTAAACCCCAGCTCTGCGGCAAGGAGCGGCTCTTCCACCTCTCTGCCCAGCTCCGCAAGCGCGCCTGCCAGCAGGCAGCAAAGCAGCGCCACCGGCAGCGCTGACCAGGGCTTGGCCACCGCGTCCCGTCGGCCCACGGCATTCGCCTCCTCCGGTCCTTCCTCCGGCCTGGGCACGACGCGCGCTGGCTGGGGCGCGCCGACGGCAGAGGGGGCGACGCGCAGCCCAGCTCCGAACTCGCCCAGCTCAAAGGCCTCTGCTTCCGTGCGGCCTGGCACCTCCGCGAGCTGGGACACCGCCGGGGCAAGCCGTTCCTCCACGCTGGCTCGCAGTGCGGACACCCAGGCAGCAGCTGTCACCTTGAGTTCCCGCAGCCAGGGAAAGGCCACCGTGGAGCTTGGGGCCGCCTCGTTGTCCCCGGGGAGGCCGGTGCCCGCCACGGCTCCCGCCTCCGCTCCTAGCGGTACCACGGCTCCTGCGGGCAAAGGCGGAAGCGCCACCGCGAACCAGGCGAGCGGCGCCACGGCTGACCTAGACGCCAGGACCTCCCTTTCCCTCCCCACAACATCACCGGCGACGGCATCCACGGCGAAGGCGGAGAGCGGAAAAGTGCGGACGGAGCCTGCGCCCCCTGCCTCGGACGGGCGCTCTGCAGCTACGACAGCGAGCTCCCTCGGAGCGTCTGCCGGGAGCGAGGCGCCGAGCGCCTCCTTCGCAAGCAGGAGGCCCGAGCCCGCTGCGACAGGCGTGGGCGCTCCGAGCGGCAGCGCTGGCTCCGTGTCCCTAAACCCCAGCTCTGCGGCAAGGAGCGGCTCTTCCACCTCTCTGCCCAGCTCCGCAAGCGCGCCTGCCAGCAGGCAGCAAAGCAGCGCCACCGGCAGCGCTGACCAGGGCTTGGCCACCGCGTCCCGTCGGCCCACGGCATTCGCCTCCTCCGGTCCTTCCTCCGGCCTGGGCACGACGCGCGCTGGCTGGGGCGCGCCGACGGCAGAGGGGGCGACGCGCAGCCCAGCTCCGAACTCGCCCAGCTCAAAGGCCTCTGCTTCCGTGCGGCCTGGCACCTCCGCGAGCTGGGACACCGCCGGGGCAAGCCGTTCCTCCACGCTGGCTCGCAGTGCGGACACCCAGGCAGCAGCTGTCACCTTGAGTTCCCGCAGCCAGGGAAAGGCCACCGTGGAGCTTGGGGCCGCCTCGTTGTCCCCGGGGAGGCCGGTGCCCGCCACGGCTCCCGCCTCCGCTCCTAGCGGTACCACGGCTCCTGCGGGCAAAGGCGGAAGCGCCACCGCGAACCAGGCGAGCGGCGCCACGGCTGACCTAGACGCCAGGACCTCCCTTTCCCTCCCCACAACATCACCGGCGACGGCATCCACGGCGAAGGCGGAGAGCGGAAAAGTGCGGACGGAGCCTGCGCCCCCTGCCTCGGACGGGCGCTCTGCAGCTACGACAGCGAGCTCCCTCGGAGCGTCTGCCGGGAGCGAGGCGCCGAGCGCCTCCTTCGCAAGCAGGAGGCCCGAGCCCGCTGCGACAGGCGTGGGCGCTCCGAGCGGCAGCGCTGGCTCCGTGTCCCTAAACCCCAGCTCTGCGGCAAGGAGCGGCTCTTCCACCTCTCTGCCCAGCTCCGCAAGCGCGCCTGCCAGCAGGCAGCAAAGCAGCGCCACCGGCAGCGCTGACCAGGGCTTGGCCACCGCGTCCCGTCGGCCCACGGCATTCGCCTCCTCCGGTCCTTCCTCCGGCCTGGGCACGACGCGCGCTGGCTGGGGCGCGCCGACGGCAGAGGGGGCGACGCGCAGCCCAGCTCCGAACTCGCCCAGCTCAAAGGCCTCTGCTTCCGTGCGGCCTGGCACCTCCGCGAGCTGGGACACCGCCGGGGCAAGCCGTTCCTCCACGCTGGCTCGCAGTGCGGACACCCAGGCAGCAGCTGTCACCTTGAGTTCCCGCAGCCAGGGAAAGGCCACCGTGGAGCTTGGGGCCGCCTCGTTGTCCCCGGGGAGGCCGGTGCCCGCCACGGCTCCCGCCTCCGCTCCTAGCGGTACCACGGCTCGTGCGGGCAAAGGCGGAAGCGCCACCGCGAACCAGGCGAGCGGCGCCACGGCTGACCTAGACGCCAGGACCTCCCTTTCCCTCCCCACAACATCACCGGCGACGGCATCCACGGCGAAGGCGGAGAGCGGAAAAGTGCGGACGGAGCCTGCGCCCCCTGCCTCGGACGGGCGCTCTGCAGCTACGACAGCGAGCTCCCTCGGAGCGTCTGCCGGGAGCGAGGCGCCGAGCGCCTCCTTCGCAAGCAGGAGGCCCGAGCCCGCTGCGACAGGCGTGGGCGCTCCGAGCGGCAGCGCTGGCTCCGTGTCC